>NW_028277300.1:0-216678 GCF_059751315.1 Micrasema longulum
TCCGTAAGGTATCAGGCTATTAGGTAGGGGGCGAGCTCTTTAATATCCTCAGGTTTAATCAGTGGTCCCGAGGATGAGGCTCCTTTTATGATGTAAAGCATCACATTCACATAGAATGCGTATAGGTGTTTCCTCATCTGCACTGGAGAATCTACACTTAGAAGTTTCGGAAAGGTGTTTGTTTAATCTGCAGTGCCCTGTAAGGTAGTACACCTATTGAGCGTATCTTGATTTTTTTTGTTACATGAGGGTAAGATGATCAGTCTTACGCTTCAGGTACCAGTTCGGGGACTTATTCTAGTGTAAAGACACCCTTTTAAATAAATATTTCATATCAACCATCGAACCCGAGATCTCTTGTATAGTGACCATTACACCACGAAGCCGACGTGTAATAATAATAAAACAATATAGCGACCCCCGTTCTTTAGAATGGTATGTTTAAAAATGTGCACAAAAATATTTTTTTAAAATGTGGATTGCACACCGTGGCAAATGTAATATTCAATATAATTTTCGTATACAAAGACTTGACATCTTTTACTACGCGAATTTGCATTCTAAGCGGACCATACTCCTATTAAGTTTACGGAATTATTCGAAGTTTTTTTATATATTTTAAGTACATAGTCGGCAATATTAACTTGCGTTTCTATTTATATTATAAAATATTGCAAGAAACAAACAGAATAATGACAGAAATAAAGAAATAAGATAATATGAATCATAACGGGAATATTTTTAAAACAGGGCTCAAGTTAAATTTTATTGATTATTTATCATGAGAAGTTTATGGTTCATGCGTTAACTTATTTCCTTTTCTAATCTTTCTAAATTGTCTGAAAGCGGTCTCTCTCAAAGTGGGCGAAAATGCCTCTCCGTGGGCGCTGAAGGCCTTCAGGGGGGAGGTAGAAGGTCCAGAGAAAATTGGGTAGCGTAAAGAACATCTTATATGTGTACACTTAATAATAAATAACTTGATAATAAAATAAAATAAATAAAACAACTTTGTTTTTAACCACTATTTTTTTATTATTTTTTTTACACCGACCGGTTTCAAAGCAAACAAGCTTCTTCGTTAAGGTTTACGTTACTAATGAAAAAAAAAAATTGTGGTTAAAAACAAAGTTGTTTTATTTATTTTATTTTGACGAATAACTACAAAGTTAGTGCTTCAAATATAAACTTTATATAAACTTGATAATTATCTATTCTAGAGGCTTGTCTGTAAGTAGGAAGGAGAGGATATGGAAGGAAGTTATAAAAAATACACCACAGCACCCAAACCAACTGAGAAAAAAAAATCTGTTTTTTTTTTTTTGTAACTGGCGGGAATAGAACCCCGACGCCAGTTTCACAGCAATCGTCTAATCAACTGCGCCACGGCACCGGCGCCTATCAATGTCGCACGGACATGACGATATTATGTATATTTTGAATGAATTATACGGCAAGCTTCTAATTTGCTTTATTGTGAAAAGTGAACCTTAAACAGCCCCCGAGGATGGCAACATTAAGCAGCAGGTCACGTGACAAGTACACGAAATGGAGGAGAGATTTATTCAGTATTGCCATCGGGGGAACAAGTAAAAAAAACTTCGGGTTCAATAGGTATCGATTGACACTGGAGAGAGGGTAAGAGGAATATCCTCCCCTGAGTATATTTCGCCCAGTCTAGTTTAACGTCATTTCCACGCGTTAAAGAATATATATTATTAGGTAACGATTTTTATTCAAATTTAAATAAGGAAATGTAAAAAATAGACAGGTTATAAACTAAACGGACAATTAAAAATAGAACTAAAAAAGGCGGAAGGTATTGTATAAATTTCATAGTAGTCCAAATTTAAAGCGTAGATCTGAAATGTATATTTAAGATAAATTTATGTATTAAACGTTAATTAAATATTTAGTACATATCGTTGGGTAAGTACTACAACTAGTTAACTTCAAAATCATTATTTTTGAGTTAACCACTAAAAATACATTTTTGCATCCTTCTGAATGCTACAAATATACAAGTTGTGCATTCAAATCATCGTAATATTATTTGAATGCATCACGACTTATATATTTGTAACATCAATGGAGAAAGATGAAAATATGCGCTTTATGTTTTTTTAGAGTGGTTAGCTAAAAAAAATTATTTTTAAGTTACCTAGTTGGAGTAAATAAAACCCCGTGAAATAAAAATATATTTTCCTGTAAAAAAATATACTCATGTCTGTCTTTCGATGTTTCAATTGATTTTGCAAAATAATAACCTAGTTTATTGTAAAACCAGTCTGTGTCCAGGCATATGAAGAATGCAGTTCTGTGAGAAATAGAACCAAAATCCTGAACGAGAGTTTTCTACGCGATGGGCCGCTCTCAGGAAAAAATCCTGAAAAAGGAAATCGAGCGGAGACAAGTCCGCCTTGTTGTGTAGGCTGACGCGTTCGTTTACCATTCTCGAGGTCCTAGGTTCGATTCCTGGCGGCGTGGACGTGAAATATTTGTTTTGAAGGTTGTTCCAACTGCAATATTTCATTGTTCCAGGACCGGACTCTGAAGCGAGACTGATCACTTTCATGTTACAGATGATCGAAATACGCAGCATTTGGTTGGATGATGCAGTGCCCTATGAACCACTGGGAGCGAAAAGGAGACTGATGATGATGACTGAATTCAAAGTTGAAATAAAAAAAAGAGAAAAATAAATAAATTAATAAATCTTCCAAACCTAACTATGGATTTAATTCCCCAATGTCTAGAATTTGTAGACTAGTCAACTTTTCCAGTGACTTGGAGTTTCTTGGGCTGGAGCTTCCTGCGTTTCGCAGATCTCTTGTTAGTGTCACGAGGAGTGTGAGGGGATGCTATGGCTTAACTGAACTACTGTAAGACTTATTATTTATACCTTTGTTCTAATTTACTGTTCTTATTTCCGTCTTTAGCTTAAGTATTATTTTCTATATTTTTACTGACTTTTGTTCAAATAACATGCATGTAAACTGTTTAAACTAGATTAGGCCGTTAATAAATTAATTTAAAAAATAAGAATAAAAAAAATGTAATTAAGTCTCTTTCATAACGGGCTTCGGTAATCAGGAAATAAAAATAGATATTTTGTGCATCTTTGGCAGTGTTTTGAAGAAAGAAGAAGTTAAGGTAGTATGTCAAGGTAGAAGCGTGTGGCGTTATATTCTCTCTTTTTACCCTTGTTTAGATATGACGTGACGCTGGAAGTAGGAAGATAAATAAAATAAAATCCACATCTTAATTTTGCCTATTAGTCACGCAACTTTAAAGAAGATAAAAATTACAGAGGACACCCCAGACCTACAACGTTCAAATGAACTTCGCATTAATGATTTTCATTTATATTTAATTAAGGTCAGCCTAATATCAGACTGTCTGGCCAATCAAATAAATAGCTGAACAAATTTTCGTTAAGTAAAAGTTGCATTCTTCTCATTTTTAGAAACAACGCAGTTGTCGGTCAAGATTACAAGAGTTAAGGAGGGGCAGTAGGCTAGCGAGCACGCGTGGTTAGGTGGTTTATACGATGCGATGCACAAAAACTCGTTTTTCGTAGACAGACGTATTAACAATACCTCAAGAGACGCGACGTCCATCCGGCTTATTTCCACTCGGTCCACTCCATACAAATTCATATGAAAATCGCGCTCGGCAATAGCAACGGATAATTAATAATGCTTACGTAAATGACAGAACAAACAATATTTTTTTTATTAGTTTTGTAATATTATCCATATTTTTATCTTTAGTAAAAAGTAAAATACGTTTTATGTTAAAATCATTTGAAATTTTTCAATTGTGCCTAGAGCAAAGACATTTTCTAGCGTTTTTGCCAATATGACTATGATTATTATGATTACCTGTGTTCACGTATTACAAATAGAAATGATAGTTTGTTTCTTTTTCTTATCGTACATATTTTGAAAATATTTTAATACTTTTACGTTTATATGCCAGTAGTTACACCCACGCCACGGCCCATGTTTGCCTATTTCGCGCCCTTAAGACAACGTGATTTATCCCCAGATTATTTATCCCGAATATTTCACTGTTGGCTGAAGACACTTAAGCGATCTCCAGTTCTTCGCCTTACATACAGAATCCCAGCCAACCAAAGGATTTTAATTTACTCTCATCGTGAATGAGACGTTGCCTATAATATATTTCAGCCAAATTATTACGTATTTTTGGTAATTTTAAGTGGTTATTACGCATTTTTTTTTAGAGGTGGTGTTTTTGCAGGCCTTCTTCCCCACAAGCCACATCCCAGGAGTCTACAACGTATGGTATTGTAGAGGTATTTTTATTATATTCTACTAGATAGTAGCTGTTAGTTCATGTAAAACATTATATGATTGAATGGATTTAACCTCAAGGAATAAATAAATAATATAATTTAAATTACTTACAATTTTTGGTTTATTACACACGAAAATACAAAGATTACACAAATTATATTTTAGAGTGAATTTGAATGCTGGTGAAGACAGAGAAGGGCGAGTGACGTGTTACGCGACCTTATATAGGTGCATTGGGCACTGCGGCCATAGACAACAACACATCCTCGTCTCTCACTCTCTGGTCCCCACAGTATGAACGCTAACTGGAACACCACCAGCTTAAATAAACTCAGGTCTTGTACCTCCTGCACCTTTAAATCTATTCAGCACGCATAATCGCTTCAGCAATCAATCATCAGTCAAAGTTCTTATTTTTCTTCCCTGAACCCTTTCTTCGCTCTAGACATGCAGAACCTTTATATTGTTTTACAGAATTTAATAGTGTACTTTGTCTACATCCAAATTAATGTCCTGTACATAGAATTAAGAATAGTTCAGAAGGAGCGTAGAATCATATTTGAATACATCGGACTGTGTCCAATAATCCCCCCACTATGGCCTTCTTTCGCCGCGCGCATTCGTGATGTCGCCGCGTAATTTTGGTTGATGGGAAAAAATATATCCATAATACAAAGGTAAGGTAAAAAAAAAGCAATCTGTTAATTTCTCTAAAATTTTATTGTGCACGCGGAAACATTGATTGACACAACAGAAGAGATAAGTAAAGGGTCATTTAATAAAAGTAATTGAAATTATGAACTTTGAACTTAAAATATAAATAAATTTTATTTTACATAAAACGGATATTTTAAAAGTTACTCTTAGAAGATTTGATAAAAAGTTAAGTTCTGGCGACACGGCTGGGACATGAAAATATATTGATTGCAACAGAGATGGGGCATCACTTATGGCATAAGTATTGTGATAATGCATATAAGGTCCATCTCTGTTCTACGTTTCTCCGATGAAGACAGATTAAAAGATTGCTCTTTTTAAAAATATGAATGATTACTCATTTGCGATCCGAGCTACCATGCCACTTTTCTTAGAAAACGGCGTTGGACAGACTCGATATGATCAATATAAGTCTTCTAGAATGGAGGACAAATTAGAGAAGTATATTCTAGATGGAGTGGAACTGGTGAGTAGTGGAGTTTTGATGGTACTCGTATTAACCTATTAAAATAAATTACCTACCTATTAAAGAATTTCTTTATTCCCGCTATCACCATTTCATATAACTAAAAACATATGAATGCTCTCCACTATAATATTATCGAGGTTTTAGGTGTTTTTCTTGTTAAAACATATTCTGGTAATATCTGTTTTATTATTTTTATTTGAAGACCTAATTTTATGTCCTATAAATAATATTTTAATTTGAAATCCTAATTTTATGTTCTATGAATAATATTTTAATTTGGTTGTCTTTTATCTGATTTATATAGCGCCATTTTTATGACTAATCACCTCAAGGGCGCTTTACAATTGTATCCTAAACTTACATTCTAACTAAACTAAAGTGACATATTGTTTATTTTTTTATTTTCATTTATTCAGGAAACATACAGTACAGTTACAAAGTTTAATATTTTACTACTACTTCTACTTATAATTCTAATGGACCAGTGAAGTTTCCATATTAAAAAGCAATTATATGTAAGGTTAATTATGAAAGTATAAAAAAGAGAAGGAAAAAGAAAACATAAATGAAAGTTGTTTAAAAATTAAAATTTAAGTGAAAAAATGATATTTTAAGGTTTGTAGTTTGTAGTGAGTATTTACAAATGGAATTTCAGATTAAAAATTGAGGGTATGATAGTCTAAAGAAGTGGGATTTTGGTTGGGATCTAAACTGACTGGGACTGTCGATGATTCGTAAGTTTAAAGGCAATTGGTTCCAGACAGAGGGGCTGGCAACGGCAACGGCAAAAGCAAGATCTCCAAATCTAGTGTTTGGGGAGCGCCGGATTTCGACAAGTTTTACTCTCCCTGAATCGAATGCTGACCTGAGAGTAGATTTTCTTCGACATGTATTTTCCCTAATACAAAGGTTCGATAGGTATTTCGGAGCCATTTCATAAAAGGATTTGAATTCTGTCCAGCAAAGCTTGTATTTTATTCTCTCTGGGCTTTTTAACTAGTGCAAATCTCGAAGACGTTGCCATATCTGCGTAATCTAATGGTGTAAAAGCGCTACAATAATTAATAAAATTAATCATAAACGTTACATTTGAATCGAGGTCCTGTGAAAAAATATTTTTAGTGAACGTTAAAAACAGTTAACCTTTTTATAATGCAATAAACTTAACATAATAAAAATAAGTCTGAATTTCTTTGCACTTCTTTTTGCTTACAATATTTTACTACCATGTGATTATAAGTAAAATGATTCTAACAACAACTATTTATCACGCCGTTTCTCCGTAAGAGTAAGCAGAGAGGATAGAACGCTATATCACTCTGTCTTTGGATATAGATCTCACTTCCTCTAAACTAATACTAATACTTCCTCTTCCTACGCACGTGCGCCGTTACTTCGAAAAGGCGATTCAAGTCATTTAAAACTATTTAAATCATTCGAGAATAACATTTACATAGGTAGTTATTTACAGGAGCGGGCATTTTAATTATTTAAAATTAATATAGCAAATATATCGTTTTTTATTAATTAATATAGTTACATAAAACAATACATGATTTTTTCTATTAACGTTCTTTTTTTATATATTTTGTTAATCATTAAAACTGTAAATTTCCAAAAAAAAACTAGCCTTTGTGTTTGGAGTTACTTACATACACTATTATAGGTATTAAGTAATTTGAAGTTGTATAATTTTGAAAATACACGAGAATTTTTTTATTTTTTTAAATAAGAGAAAAATAGAAAATAATAATATAGAAATACTAATTAAAGTAGAAAGCTGTTTTTAGTGGGGTTCAAAAAAAATCTTTAATTTTACTTTGAATTAATTTAGTGACATTATATGATGGTTTTAGTTAATTGGAGAGCATATTACATTTTTTTATTCCTTTGAAAACAAAACTATTTTGACTATGACTAGTGAGGGATTTAGATATTATTTTTGTATCTGGTTGACTTATTCATCGCAAATTCGTTTATTGACTATTGTAAAAAAATATATTATCAAAACATATCATTGTGAAGTGAAGTACAACTACGTAATAATGCTTCGAGAAGGCGAGTTGGTCATGCACTGCGCATGCGTCATAAATGGTTTAGACTTTATATAGGTACATGGATACAGGAAGTTTTATTAAATATTATGACGCGTATGCTGCATACGTAACTGGGGAGGTTTTAGGCCAGAGGATGATCGTAAGATAAATTATTAACGCAACATGATCCCAAGTTGGGCGAATGTGATTAGTGGCTTTTATAATAGTAGCGGTTAATTTTTATTTTTTGAATTCCGAAAACGATAAATAAGAAAATAAAATATTATAGACTTTTTTATAATAAGCGGGAGTTAAAAAAATACTATTTTCTGAATTAAATAAATAGTTCGACTTGGACATTGGACTATGTTTAAATTTTAATGCCCATCGATAAGTCATGCTAACATTTGAATAGGCACACTAGAATATTATATTTGAAAACGTTCCGTTACGCATACACATCATCATCCCCTTTCCACACGTAATGGTGCATAGGGAACTGCATTGGTACACCAATCGCAGCTTATCTCGATATTTTTTTTGTTACATGAAGGTAAGATGATCAGTCTTACGCTTTAGGTACCAGTCCAGGGACTATGAAAACAAAAAAATAAAAATAATGATTTATGATTAATATTTTTTTTTTTTTTTTAATGAATTGACTGTACAAAAATATGTACATACCTATATTCTGTAGCATATCGGGAAAAGAGTTATAATCCAGTCCAAAAATTTTTGATCAAACCGAATTGCGGTACATCCTTTTACCGCGCATAAAACATCACAAACACCAGTAAAAAAACACCACAACATTCCGGAATATGCACCCACTACAATGCTGCGCAATTTTCGCGAGTATTATGCCACCTGTTTGTATCCGTCAGTCAAACAGTCACTACAACAAACGTAAACACGGGAGTATAGTTATTACCGCGTTCGGATGTCACGCACTCGCCGTACGCAGTTGCGATTATTCCGTTCCATGGGGTCAGGCCGGTTGGCGCAGTCCGCGCAGAGCGTCGAAACAGAATGGGCCGGGAGTACGCGGAGCGCAGAAGAGCCCGCCCGGTCTGCGGTGCGCGGGCGACCTACGTCCCGCGAGCGCTCGGGCCCGGACGTGTGTCGCAGCGCGGTGCAGAGGCGCGGAAAGCGCGGGAACGCCGGACGCAGCCGCCATTACGTGCAGCGTCAAAACACCGAGATGCGGCGGAAAATCGCGAGAACGAGGAAATCCAAACAACGACGACGCGACGGTCGCGCGATTCGTAGGGGCACGTACGATAACCGAATGATATTGAAAAGTCCCGACGGAATATTACGGCGGACTGCGCTTATCTCTCCGAGTTACCACAAGAACGTGTCTACACCCGAATGTATGCGTGCACCGATGTCTCGATTGTGCCGCATTGTAAACTCGAGGCAAGATCTGGACTTTTTTGAGTCTTTCTAGATTTCAACGATCACTAAGATAGACCAGATCATTTCTTGATGTAGAGATTATTATTTGATTTTTGTCCTAGCTTTATTTTTTTGGACTTGTATTTTATTTGAATTGTACCTGTATATCTATTTTATATATAGATAAAAAATATTATAAAAAAATATATTTACTTTTTATTTGGAAGTTTTTACGGAAACGGAACATTTTATGCGTTTTAAATTGACTCATAATTTGTCATAGTTAACAAGCACTATTTTATTACAATTTTATTTCCTTATATTCTACAGCATAGTCACAGCAACGCAAATTCAGATATTAAATTAAGTAATGTTTTTTCTCGGTAAATGCATAGTTGCTAGACCATTTTTATTTACTCCCCTAATAAATAATATCAGACAAAGCCACAGCGAAGCGTGGCCGGGTTCAGCGAGTATATTATAAAAAAATGTATTTACCGCTGTTAAATGGACATAATAAGTCCGTAAATAAAAAAAAAGGAGAAGGAATATAGAAGTCTAGGCAATTCCAGGGCTTATGACCTGTCATTGCGTGGTTTAAGTGGCCACTTAACACAGTGTTTAACATTCACCATTCTGCCGATGTTGAAACATCCACATTACCAAAAATTTTCCACCTGTTGACTTTTGTAAAGGAAAAGAGCTGAAACCTTCGTTGACGATCATCTGGCTGAATTATTTCACCTACTAGGCAACGTATGAAAACACTTGTAATGTTTATATTTAAATTTCTACCAGTCAGATTAACCAATAACATTTCGAGGATGTCCAAATATTCGTAGACATGATCGATTTAGGGTAAAAAGTCCAGCATATGTACAAACATTTTGACGTACTCAAAATATTGTTAAAACACGATATTGCTTTATTATAAACAAGCAGCATCTAATGAATATTTTTGGGTCGGTAGTTTTAAATGCAGAATCGAGTTTCAACGAAGAGCTTTTCTGGGAAGGAATCAATATACGCGAGGTAGTAATAGACACAATATTATGAATATCAGCGAACTATGAACCATTGATTTTGGATAGATGATGATGGTATAATGTGATCTGCTATTGGCTGGCTTAGTGTACACTTTACCCACTGTGTACTATTCAAAATTCAGCTCTATGTTGTCTCTCAAAATATTTCAACGCACTTAAAATATTACTATGGATTAATTTAAGAAAATTATATGTATTTATTTATTTTAAAGAAACAAACAGTCGACAATGATATGGTAACATTAAAAAAAATACAGTTTAAAGACAGACCAGCAAAGTTTCTGAATAAGAATCGTACATTTTATTAAATTGTTTTACAACAAAAGGGTGTATTTGTATGAGAGTAAGTGTAGATGTGTGTTTATGTGTATTAGTGTAGGAGTAAGTGTTCAGGTGTTCATCATTAAATAGTAAGTGGGATCGTATCGCAGCCAGAAAAAAGGAGCCTTAAAATATTTGGACATAATCAAACATTGTATTTTTAAATAAATTAAGGGACATGTAAAATACATATATTTTTATAGATGAAAATAAAGCATTATAGTTAGAGTAAGAACGATAGAGTAAAGATTATGATAGAGATAGGTACAACGCAAAAAAAAAGATAATATTTTTCCCAAGCATCGTAATTCATATCTTATTATTATCATTTACTTAATTTTAAAAGGACGATGGAATGGTTTTTTTCGTGAATTTCTAATTCATCTACTTGCTTTTTAGATTTATTTGATCATGTTTCCTTACCTCTTTTCTAGACTCAAACTTATAATTTATTCTAACACCTTAGACAAGCGGGATACTCCTCCACCAATCCAATTTTAATTTATCAGCTGATTCATTAGTTTGTTTCTAGTTTAAACTCTATGATTACACGGAAAATAGTATTTATAATATTAATTTTGTATAACCCTTCGAAAGAAAGGAAATATTAGTAATAATTATTATAATTTTAAAAGCCAATTTTAATAAAAATAAATATTTTTTAACGTGTTTAATCTTAATATTTTAATATAAAGTCAAATAGTAGAAGTAAACTGCTGCGAGACATTGCAAAAATTTTATACTATTAAGCGAGTGGTCCAGATTCTTATGTTTCATGTTGTATTCCAACTCAAAACAGGGCTCTTGGACTCATAGAGTTAAGGTCGTTATGGATACGTTTATTTTTGTTGTAATAAGTATCTTTATATTTTATCAGGGTTACTAGCAAATTTAAAAATATTACACCTATCAAGTCACTTTATTGCTCCCCGGTTAGAAGCCGTTTAGAATATATTTCTCCAGTCTGGTCGCTGGTCGCCCCATTATAGTGTAGAGCGCGTCCAGAAGAAATATCTAAAATATATTAATTTTAAAGTGCATATTCCAACTGTTTTATTTAATTATAATCAAGTGTAATCTTTAGCAAATCCTTTAAAACTTTCAGATAGAAGAATCCTAACTGACCTAATATTATTTTATAAAATGATCAATTCATTCATTGACTGTCCAGATTTGATGGAGTTGGTGTGTTTCCGTGTACCTGGTCGACATACCCGCCACAGATCTCCTTTTTGCTCCGCAAGTTTTAGGACCAACTATCACATGCACTCGCCTATCCCTAGGCTCCACAGATATGGTTATTAGTATGAGGACAAGGCTGATATATTTGGCTCTGGACTTGATAGTTATAAAACGAGTCTGATTTCTTTCGCAATATAATTCTTAAACTTTTCTTTATGTTTAAAAATGTTTTTCTTTTTAGTTTTTTCATATTTTTGTATATATTTCGTTAATATTTTTGGTTGCTTATGTGTATTTACCTACTTGTTACTTTTGTTATAGTTATTTATTTATTTATTCATATACACAGCACGCAGTGCCTTTTACTTAAAAAAGATACACATTAAAAATAATATAAACATTTCAATATAATGTGAAAAACTTAAAAATTAAATATAAAAGTATTATTTTACATAAATACTATATATATAACACAGCAGTTTTGTATAAAAAACATATTTAGATATAAAAAATAATTAAATAATGTGTGCAAATAAAATTTTAAAAGGAAAATAATTTATGTATGTTTTTCTTTAAAAGGTACAAAATATAAGTATATTAAATACAATAAAATGCTTTCGTCTCAAAAAAAAGAGTAATAATAATGACAATTAAAATAATTTAAAAAATAAGTATACACACGTAAATATGGTACACAATAGTACCCATACAAAAGTAATCATAGAAAGTACTATAATACGAGTATAAAAAATGTAAATTACCGTTCATCATCTTTGAAATGATTGAATAGAGTTAATTTATATAAGCTATACTTTAAGTGAAAAATATCAGCAACGTCGGAATAGTTATTGCCGAAAACATGAAGTCGATTCAGAATAGCATTATACGAGTATGCGGTACGTGAATGTATATTTTTGCAATTTTATAATTTTTTGTTATGTATTTATATATGTACATATGTTTTTTGTTTTCATATTTATGTTCAATATATAGTAAAGGCAATTTATGCTGTTTATAAAATATAAAAAAAACAAATAAATCGGATTCACTCAACTTAAAAAAAAAAGGTACCTTGGTGACGTTTGCCCCTTAAAAGACATAATTTTACACTTCGATGGCATATTTAACTCAAAACCGTCACTTTTAGGGTAAGTGAGTTTTGGCTGAACGGCGACGATTTGTAACACTTATAAAAAAGTTTTCGTTTCATAGTAATTTAATTAACATTCAGTTGAATGATTCGGTTAACAAAAATTGTTCCGTACAGTCCTCGAAGATACAAGTAACAACGAATTATCACTTCAGTTCCTGACCGAAGTGTATGAAATAGACAGCGGGTTTACGTTCCGAAGCCTCACGGAGTCAGGCTATAGCGGTTGGTTCCTTATGGGATCATTTTACTATTTGTATCGGCTATAACCGATCCCGTTCAGAGTTCAGGGCGGGCAACAGCTTACGGCGCGGCGCAGTGAGATGTGGCAAGTGGGAAGGAGCGGCGCGCGGCGGACGCTCCTCCCGCTCCGCGGCGAGATTCCGAACAATAACACTAAAGTGGGAAAACGGAATCTACCCGAGCTTGTGAAATATTCAACACAATACACTGGCACTGCATGAATCGGGAGTAACGAAAAACACCCGAGATTTTTAGTGAAATTGAGCTTAGAACCGCAATTTATGAAACGTATTACACACTCATAGTTCCCAATTTTTCGTGAGCAGAAAAGTGCTTTAAATTTTAAGATAAAATTTCTAACATCACAAACCGATTTATCTGTTTGACAATATTGTATACGTCGATATCAATACTTATTCGTTATTTAAAAAAATAAATTAGAAATTGAATCTTTAGTATATTTTAAATCTCTTTGTCGAATTCCATTGCAATCTGGAATTTCCTTTTATTTTATTTATTTATTATTTATTTTACTTTAATTGATTATTTTTTATTTTGTTTATTTTTAAAATTTATTTATTTTTTATTTTTGCACCACAACAGACCAGGAAGCCCAATTACAATGGTGAATTACATCACAGAACATTCAGGCTTGAGAAAAATCACATAAAAATTTTCGTGTTCTCACCGAGAATCGAACCCGGAACCTTCCGTGCGTGAGTCAAGCGTCTTCACGACACGATTAAATAATTCTGCTTATCACTTTGATTGTAGGGTGTAGAATATACAGATACATCTCTAGTCATGTCACTCGAGTAATCACTTGCTCTAAAGCTAGGGTTTCCTAGGACAGCGGTGCCCGTATCTTAACGGCCGTAGTGAACGGTGATGCGGTGGACAGCCGTCGTAACAGTGACTAGAGAGTGGTTTCCTAGGAAAACGGTTTTTATAACATTTATTAACACCGTTTTCCTAGGAAAACAACTCTCTAGTCACCGTTACGACGGCTGTCCACCGCATCACCGTTCACTACGGCCGTTAAAATACGGACACCGCTGTCCTTGGAAACCCTAGCTTAAGTAGCTTTACGAAATCGTTAGCAATAGACTATTCACTTATATTTCTTCCAAGGGATTTCATAATTACTTCGTAGACATTTTTTTTGAATTTCCTAAAACTTGATTGATAGAGTTCCATGTTTAATAATGTCAGTGACTTGGCTGAATTTCGCTGAGTAAAATTGACCCCTTTTCTTTTAGTATATTTAATATGTTTTAACAATTGAGATAATCAGTTTTACATTTTTTATTTCTAGGGCAGCTGTATTATTCAACAATGTTTGAGTATGTCCAAATGCTTGCAAATTGGCTGAACTTCCTCTCTAAATAATGTTATCCCTCTCTGTTGCAATTGATTTAAATTTGAATAATTCCCTAGGAAGTCCAGCCAGTCTGCAAGCATTTGGACATACTCAAACATTGTTGAATTAACTACCTGGTAAAAGAAGAAGTATAATAATTGAAAAATTGTTTTCAGGCGTTGCCTAGTAGGTGATTTGGTTCAGCCGGATGAATCTCTCCCACATAATAAAGGTTTTAGCTCCTTTACTTCACAAAAGTCAACAGATGGAAGAGTTGAGGAAATGTCGATGTTTAAACATGGGCAGAATGGTGAATGTTACACCGTGTGTAAAGTGGCCACTTAAACCAGCCAATGACAGGTCATAAGCTCTGTAAATGCCTAGACACCTAAATTTCCTTCTAAATAATGTTTTCCCCCTTTGTTGTAATTAATTTAAAGCTGTATTATTAATCACAAATTTATTTTTCCATTTGTTATCGGGACAAATGTAGTCAAATGTTCCAACCTAAAGGTTGAGAAACAATTAAGTAATAGTTCTCGATCAGCATATAACAAACTATGGCCTTGTATCGTCATGATCGTAGAATAATGACGCATGTGATTTTTTTAAACTTTATATGAGAGCGGTTAAATATTTTTTGACACTTATATCTGTATGCGGAGACAAAACTTAAGGTGACGAAAGTACATTCTAATCTCAAATGCGGAGAATAACCTGAAGGTGAAGACAACAGAATGTACTTTCCTCACCTTAAGTTTTGTCTCTGCATACGGGTATTAATGTCCCAACTTGATAAGTACCAAAGTAAACAGTTTGAAACATGGGTTTGTTATAGTATATATAATTAGCTGCGCATAATCGCTTATGTACACCATTCGCCCCTGCTACACTACGAGGCGGACATTTGTCAACACGATTAGCTTTTTTAAGGATTTTACCTAAGAGCAGCCATCGAGTAAAAAACACCAATCCGGGTTCCGGTCCTATTTCACACACAAAACTCACACAAATCTTCATCCGCCCGGACACAAAAAATACACGTAATATATCCTCTTCACCTTTTATAAATGGACAATGTCTGTTCATTAAGAAATATTAATTAAAAAAATAAATAACAAAATTCACCCCAACTCGTAATAACTATGGTATTTTTTTTGCGTTGTACGAGTATGTATTGTTCGATTGTTTTGGTTTAGATGAAGAGAGAATTTAAAAAAGCAAAAAATAATGAAAAATCATAAACGAATTGAAAAATACTTTGCTGAGATTAAAAAAAATTATATGACCCAAAGGTTTCCACAACAGATAGCTTTCATGAGTCAAAAGTATAATTGTACCATGTAAGCATAATTGTTTAAGTCATAATAAAACAAAACAGAACGAGCACAAAAACATTGTTCATATAAAAAAACAACAAAACATTTACATCGAGAAACATGTTTATTGTGATGATATCCCCAGAATTCGTTTACATTCCTTAATGGAGTCTTTGGAATATTTCTTTATAAACAATAATGGTCGCGTTCTGCCGACGCCTGAAATACTTGCTTTTATACCGGGAAGGACCAAAACGGGGTATGAAAAACAAAACAAAAGACGCGCAAACATTTCCTTTACACAAAAATGGCTTCTAATTAAACGAGTATTAAAGAAGGAAATTGCTTCCCACGGCGGGGATAAAGTATCACAAAATGTCGTAGGACCGTCGCCTCTTTGGCAAGCAAATAAAAACTTTATTCTAAGAAAGCATAGAAAAGATAATCAAACGATTTTAGTTAGTTGGATCTGATATTATATTTTCATTCTACATTATGTAAGTTACCAGCCTACAAACGGTATGAAATTAATTGATAATTCGAATGGAATGTTCAGAAAATTAAATTTATATGATTATAAAATATTAATAGCGTGTACTGTTAGGGTATACGCTCATGACGCACGTGAGAAATGCGGTATTTTTAGTAAAAATTTACGAAAAAATTATGCAAAGGTTCACAATTTTACTATTGTTCATGCTTTTTTAAAAATGATATTTTGTCCTCCAAAGACATATTTATAGTGATTATTTTATCTTTTTACTGATTTGACTACTTTACTTACCGGCATCACTTAAAAAAAAATAAAACGTTTATTTTTACTTGTTATTCACTTCTCAGTCTGTGTTTGATTATTTAAAAAGGGTTGGATTCAATAAAATACATACGGTTAAATTGCAATTTTCAATAAGGAAAAAAAAACAGGTAACTAAATCGAATTTAGAACAATTGTAAAGCTAATTTAGAACAATTATAAAGTAAATTTAGAACAATTACAAACAGAAGTTGTCGGCCTCGTGGTGTAATGGTCAGCGCGATTAGGTGCGGAAAAGGAATGATGATAGAGTAAATACATAGGTGCTATTAAACAACAAAAGGGTTGGAAATTATTAAGTTATAGCATTTGTATAAAATACTACTCGTATAACCGCATACTTTCGATTTTTACTAATTCATGCTTTATTAAGTTAGTTCATAATATCTTAAGAAATAATATAAACTTTTAGTAAAGTTACAATTTTTTATCAAAATTTCTCAAGAACATATGTTTCTTAAAAATATTTCATTGCTTTCTATTTATTTTTATTTCTTCAAGTCATTGTACAGTTTTAATTCCTTGTACCATGAGTTTTGAGACTTCGTTTTTCTCCTTATCGGTAATCTTATTTTTTTATCCCTATTTTCGAACATATTATATTTTTGATTAAATTCGATAACAATTTTTTATTTATTTTTCATCTGTTATTTTATCCATTAAAAATGCTAACTTTAATTTTGCTTTTTGCTTTATTGAGAGCAAGTCAATAAAAAATAGTCAATAGAAGAAAACAAGACTTGTATTATTCTAAAAACCGAAGCATCGGTCACGCGCATTAAAACAGCATGAACAGCACCAAAGGCAAGGCCCCAATAGGTGTGAGACGCGGGACCATAGAGTTTGTACCCCGCAAGCACCTTTTACCGCGCATGTCAGGAACGCGGACCCCGACAGTACCGAGTATTTTTTAACTGTATTCTTGTAAAACTTTTACGTTAGTTAGATAAAGAAGGGACTACATATGCATTAAAGACCATGGCTCTCACAAAAATAAATATAGAAAAGCTTAAATGCACTTAGCGATTAATGAAAAGATCCGTGCTTGGTATAAGCCAAGAGACACAACAAGGAATGAAAAAATTAAGAACAGAACCAGAATAACGGATATCATGGATCGCGTAGCAGCACTGAAGAGGCAATGGGCAGAACATGGTTGCGAGACAAGACCCCACAAGATGGACCCTTAAAAATTTAAGATGCAGACCTTGAGAATAAGCGAGGCGTTGGAAAATCTCAAAAAGATAGTCCGACGACATAGCTGCTGTGGAGGGTAAAAAATGGCTGCAAGCAGCAACAGACCGCAAGGAATGGAAGGATATGGAAGAGACCTATATCCGGCAGTGGAGGACAGGAGGCTGAAGAAAAAGAAGAAGAAGGTTAGATGAAGATACCCCGTTGCCTTCTCTGGTGAATTTCTCTGTAGTGGCAACTGGTTGGTTCAGGTTTGGAGGCGCGAATGGTTTTTTTAAATGGATAGAAAAACTAAAAAATAAAAAAATATTACGAAAAATAAAAAATTGTTATTTTTTATTTTAATATATTTCAGATAAAAATTTACTGAAATACTTGTAGACTTAATTATATGGAACGGATACTTAACTGCTTATTTTGTTAGAGACAAACTACAATGTTTAAATTTGATTTATTTTATTTTAAAAGACAATTAAGACTGAAGCATTATAATAAATAGACGTATAAAATAACAAATCTGGTATTTGTTATTGTATTCTGACGCTTTGATGCGCGGGGAATATAAAAGAAAACCGTCATATTGTGTGACATGTCGAAGTGAGGTGTCATTTTTCCTTGAAATGCGAATCACGCGGAAGTGCAACCTACTAGATCATTGTTAAGATAAAACAACCAACGATTTCATATCTTGACTTAAAAAAAATATAATACGATACAAAATTGAATACGATACTTCCATAAATTAAGTTGGGCAGTAATAACTCGCCCTAATAAAATGAAAATATGAACGGAGTAAGCTCGTCCTGATAAAATGAAAACATGAACTTAAAGCAAAGTTACAGTGAACAATAAGCAGTTTGAAAATTAATTTTTAAGAAACTTTAGTTTAGTTAAGTAGTTTTCAGAATTTTTTTTTTTAGAAAAAGGAAATATTGCGTTCTTAATATTTGATTGCGACTTTTGGAGCCATTTTCAACGAGTTAAAAATAACTCACTATTAGAAAATGGGAATCAAGTTGGGGTAGAGTGGGTTTCGTTTAACTAACAATTTTAGAATGCACACATTGATAAATTAATATTTAATAAAAACATTTACAAAAAATCATTTAGCCAAATTCAATCTTCAATATATGTATCTCTTAAGTTTTCTCTTTCTGTACATTTCCATTTAACGATTTCTTCAGAAATTAATGGCTAAAGGAGCTAATCTAATCTAAGATACCTATCTGACCATCTACATTTATTATGATATTCATAAATGTTTGGTTAAGATTTAAAGTCATCGATACGTCAGTGATATGTTATTATTAGTAATACATATTATCCTACCTGATCTTTCAGTCTCCGGGTGGTGATGGGGAGGCGCGCTGAAGGCGCTGGAGCACCCAGCGCGGCGCCCTAGGGCTCCGCCAAGCGGGCCACGGGAATCCATCGAGGGTCCTAACACACAAATTAAACACTCAATACACCAGCAGAGGAGAGTGCAAAATGGCCTTGTAATGTATATTTTTGTATGGCACGCTATTAAAGGTATTTTAAGTATGTTCAAAGGTTTTTAGAAAGGCTGGATGAAAACATTTTTGAGAAGGGAAAATGGCAGTCTAAGCATTTATTTAATTCGCAAGGCTTCCACACTTCCCCCCCTGTTAATGATTATAAATGTTATTATATGCTATATTATAAAGTTAAATACATATATTGCCATTAAATTTCTTAGATTTTTAGGATCGCTCAGATGGACAATAAGTTTTTCTGGGTTATTATGCCGTGTGTCGTTCGCAATTTTTTTCAAAGTTTCAGATCGCATTACAGTGTCTGTGAACCCTGGATGATGAATATTTCCATGGAAAAATATTTTTGAAAAAATGTAATAGGTATTAAAATAGCACTCAGTTCTTCTTTTTCACCTTTGTGTCTCCACTGCTGGATAAAGGTCTCTTCTAAACGTCTCCATTCCTTCCTATCACCCGCTTTCATCATCCACGGTTTACCGGCTATTGAGGCAATGTCATCGACCCATCTTTTATGTGGCCTTCCAACACATCTTTTGTTTGCCCATGGTATCCACTTTATTATTCTGGGTGTCCTGTCTGCCGTCATTTTGCCTCGCTAAGTGTCCGCCCACTGCCATTTTAATTTTGCTGCACGATCCATGACATCCACGACTCCGGTTCGGGCCTTACATCTTCATTTTTTATTTTGTCTCTTAGGCACATACCGAGCATCTGTCTTTCCACAGATCTTTGGGTGCATTTTAGTTTCTGGTTACTTTTCTGTGTTACAGACATGGTTTCTACGTTTCTAGTCCGTATACCGTCACCGGCAATATACACGATTTATAGACTTGTCTATTTAAGCATACAGGGACTTGTTTATATTAAAAAATATATTTTATTTTACCGAAAGTAGCCCAACTTAGCCTTATTCTTCTAGGCAACTTTGCTGTCTGGTTATCTTTACCAAGTTTGACTTGGCGTCCTAGATACTTCGATTTTATTATTGTTATTAAAATGTATCTCTTTGTTGGACTCATAATCTTTGTTTTATACATGTTTATTTCCAAACCAATCCAGTACACATTTGTCTATGTAATAATTCTACAGAAAATATTTTCATAATAATTTTCAAATATTACATACGTCATAAGGTAAATTGAAATAATTAAGTGCAGTAAGGCAGATAAGGTTATTAGCAATATACCGATCGTAATTGAGACTGAAAATGGGAACACCGATAGCGAATCGAGGGCGAAACTATGTAGGTTAAATAATGAAAGATCTTTCCCAGTACTGGGAAATGATACGTTATACGAGTACATGCTAGGATATTCAGTGGAAAATATGTCCAAGGTGAAAATAATATTATATTGCATGGTACGTGGTACATGTCCGTGTTCGACTCGTTATGTAGTGGTTTAGCTACCATTCTAGTAGGACTTGTCCGATTTCCGACGAGGTTAATAATAAGAAATATTATTTTTTAACGCAACATTTAATGCAACACTTCATTTTCCGCGCTAAAGAAATGTAAGGATCTTTAAAGGCGTTATCCAAGAAGATCAGAATACCATTTTATGATAAAATTAATAATATATTATAATTATTAATCATAATGACATCACTATTTCATTCTCTACCTGGAATCGATCAAAATATGTTAAGTCGTAAAAATTAGTATTATGTTTCATGTGATACTGTTGATAATTCATTAGCGATCCCTTCTTCTCTTATTTACTTTTATTTTTACAAATGTGCATGTAAATAATCGACTTGTTATGAAAATATCCTTTAACTACTTGTTTCTTATAATTTTTTGGTCATTTTTACATCTCATTATGAGAAGATGTTAATTTAACCATATATTTTGTAAATACGAGTAGGTTTAATTCCAAAATCTTTATTTTTTGTGCCTAAAACTTGACGACAGGAAAAAATTCGCATTTGTTCTCGTCACTGCAATATATGTATATATTTTATGTATAACTATATACGTTTTACTAATATGTTAATACAGTTTTCAATTTTTATTGATTTATTTTTATTTCCTTCTTTTGTTTGTATTTTTGCTTTCAGTAAAAAACATAGAATTTTGGATGATTCTAAATACTGCGCAATCTTAAGTATTTAGATTTATTTTACTTTACATTATGTAAAATACATTTCTGACTATGTTTGTAAAACATGTAAACCCTTGGGGGCGTTTACATAAATAAATATATTATTTTATAATATTAACGCGAATTTTTTTTTATTTAAAAATAACAGATATACTTTTAAATGACTTGTAAATATGGCGTAATTGGGACGGGGATCCATGTTGAAAGGTTGATGAAGGGAAAGGATGTGTTGATATTTGAAAGCCGGCTTGGAAGAGTTCATAGGCGATGGCAGTCAAGAGGCACGGAAGACATAAGTAACGAGTGTCAGGCATACCTGGGGGCAGATGTGGTTGGACCCCTCCTGGGGGGTGCATAGATGATAGGGCTCCGAGAGGTGTATATCCAAGTCCGGCGCCCCCCGCCACGGGAGCACCGACTACCACTTCCTGAAAAAAAAAAAACAGCGGGTATTAAATAAAAAATACACAAGTACCACTAATTAAACGTATCTTTATCCCACTAAAACCTCACGAGCTATGTTCAGTTAGAACAAACAAACTTATAGGAAAAAAAAATGCTCAAAAAGTACAACATTAAAGAGATACAACAATTAAGCAACTACCATCAAAAAAATTAATTGATAATCAGTTAAATATTCACAATGATTATCGTCATAAGATAAGTAAAATATAAAATAAAGAAACTCTCCAAAGTTTATAATAATTAACATGATGCATAACATACAGATTTTTTTAGTAAATCACCAAGGGAATCCAAAAGCAATCTATTATCTATTTAGTCTGCTTACATAATAATTTATTATTGAGTCCTATTTTCTTACGCATTTTATTGCATCTTTATACATTTCACCATTTTCAATTATTTTTCTATTTTAAAATTTAAGAATTCTTTTTTAAAAAACGTTTTTTTATTTTATTATTTTTAAATCGGTTTTGTTGGCTTTTATAATTTATTAACCTTCTTATCAAATAATAATTATTTGTAAAATATTGCATTTTGTGAAAACAATTTAAAGGGTGACAGGAAACAGGTCTAGCAGTAATGTAAATCTTGTATATAATGTATGTATGTTATAGGTACATATTTCAAGTTATCAGTAATTGTTCCATATTACATTTAAAAAAAATCAAATTCAATTTTTAATAATGTAAAATATGTATAATGTATAGGTACATTCTCGTTTAAATTTCCAAATGCTTGCAGACTGGCAGGATTTTCTCCCTAGGGAGTTATTCATATTTAAATTTGTTACAGAGTGAGATAACATTTTTGAGAAGGGAATATGGAAGTTTAGGCATTTACAGGGCTTATGACCTGTCATTGGCTGGTTTAAGTGTTTCCCCGAGTTTCTCCAGGGTATGCTTGGCTACAACAGTTTAGAGACTAGAAGGAATGTGTATTTGACCACACATTTTTATCGATTGTTGCGCGGTATGATCGATAATTCTGAAATTATGATGAGCATTGGTTTGTATGTTCCTGATAATTACCTAAGACAGCGTCAGCATAGATTGTTTCATATTCCGATATTCAAGACCAACCTGCCTATGGTTATGCCTGTTGGAAGAGCTACCGCTATGTTGAACAACATCGCTCTGGATATTGATCTGTTCCATGTATCCGAAGGGGTTTCCCGGAGCAGGATTCTTCGACTCCTTTGACATGAGTCTCTTTCGTGTATTTTTTTTCCTTTTTTATAATATGTACGTATTGAATATATTTTTGTAATGTATATGTTATATTTAAAATAAATAAATTGAATTGAATTGAATTGAATTGAATTGAAGTGGTCACTTTACACACATTGTAACATTCAACATTCTGCCTATGTTTGAACGTCTACGTTTCCTTAACTCTTCAATCTGTTGACTTTTGTGAAGTAAAAGAACTGAAACCTTTATCATGTGGGTGAGATTCATCCGGCTGAACCAATTCACCTACTACGCAACGCCTGAAAACAATTTTCCAATTTTTATTCTTCTTTTTTTACCAGGTAGTTCATTCAAAAATATTTTGAGTAAGTCCAAATGCTTGCAGGTGGCTGGATTTCCTCCATAGGGAGTTATTCATATTTAAATTTGTTGCAACAGAGAAGGAAAAGATTTTTGAGAAGGGAATATAAAAAAAATATAATGGCTGTTTTATAATTTTATAGAACTATTATGTATTATTAATATTTAAAGAATAAACTTTGTGGTCAAACATTTTACTAAATGTTAATAAATATTTGTATATAACCGTTAACTGACTTTTCTTTGTCTACTTACCGACGAAGAGACGGGTACGTCTCGAAAAGTGGTAAGGTCTAAAGTTTTTTTTTTAAAATTAATATTTGCGTACTTCATTTTACCCAAATATTAAAATTTTTTCTGGCTATTTTTAACGAGTTGTAAAAATAACTCATTATTAGAAAATGGAAATCATGTTTGTGTTGAGTGGGGTTCGAACCTCGGACCTCTGATCTATTTGTCTTTGCTTTTTTAATGTTTTAAAAAAAAAAAAACTTTTATTAATAACAAATTAAAATACAATATTAACACTAATTACAATTTTTTACATGAATCAAATACATATATTTACATTAACGTTTCCCATTACGTAAAAGAAATAAAAAATTCTTGTGTACATAATGGGGAGTGACGTCTTACAATAGATTATTTTATTTTAATCAATAATATTTTTAGAATAACATAAATAAATTACAAAAAAGATATTAACTATGTTTTCAATCAGTGTTACATAAAGAAGAATTATAGATGTAATTTTTTACTTCTTTCTTAAATATATTGTATTCCTGACTGTTCTTTTTATTATCTTTGTTCATTTCATCAAAGAAAAATATTCCTCTGTAAGTATAATGATGTTGTGCAGTAGTTGTTTTTAATTTAGGAATTAAGATATTACTAGCTGTTCTAGGTCGCGTACTTACGTTTTGAGACCTAGAAATACTACTATTTATTTTATCTTTATGTATTTGAAACAAACAATTCTTTTTATGTAGCAATTTTATATCTAAAACATTAAATTTTTTAAATAATTAAACAGTGGGAAAAGTAGACGGTTTTTTCAAAATAACTTTTATAATTATTTATTGTATTTTTTCAACTGGTAAAATATTTGTTCTAAAAGCACCACCCCATCCGATTATTCCGTACTGTAATACGGATTGGGCGAATGCAAAGTAAATTGGTTTTAATTTTTCGATGGTTAATGTATTCCTTAATGTAATAAATACATATATAAGTTTTCTCATTCTATTTACAATATTATTTATTTGCTCCTTCCATTTTATATTTTTATCAATTATAATGCCTAAATATTTAATGCTATTTTTTTCAGTGATTTGAAGGCAATTATCATTATGAAACTGATATCCTTCATTGCATTTTGTTGTGTGTATACAAATATTTATAGGAGGTATAATTTGTTCTTTCAATGTAAAAGTGGTGTAATATGTTTTTTCAGTATTCAGAGACAAAATATTGTCATCAAACCATTCTTTAAATTTATTAATATCTATATTTGATTTTAAATTTACTTCGTCCCATGAAGATCCCCTTATAATGAGTACGGTATCATCACCATATGAAATAATATCACCATTCATATTTTGTATATTAAAAATATTATTAACATATATAATAAATAAAACAGGTCCAATTACTGTTCCTTGAGGTATCCCAAAATCTGAACAATTTATTTTATTACTAAAAATGTCATTAAGTTTCACTATCTGTTGACGTTCTCTTAAGTAACTTTAAAACCAAGATAAAACATTTCCGCAAATACCAATTTGAATTAATTTAATAATTAGTTTATCATGAGATATACTGTCAAAAGCTTTTCTTCAGTCATTAAAAATACCTAAACACTTTTTACCATCGTCGAAACTTTTATAAATGATCGAAGTTAATTTAGCTAAAGCATCTTGTGTAGTAGTGTTGTTGCTGCCAGGTATTATATTTGTGTACGTCAGCATTTTTGGTCAATTTTATGCCATCGTCTTGTACAAATATTTCCCAGTGAAATTCTGAGTACAATTTTTAGGTATTTTATTGACAGTATACAGACTGGTGTGTTTTTTCCAACAGTTCAGTCGTAGGGGTCAGGTAGGGTAAGTGGTATGTTAGTTTAATGATTTTATTTAGTTCTCTTTGTATCCTTGTTATGTCTGTCTTGTGACGGTTGCCAGGAAGTTATATAAAACTTATAAGTATATTTTTTTTAATCAAAAATATGATATCTTGTAAAATGATTGTTTTTATTCAATTTTTATTTGAACCTGAAGAAGTTTTGAAATCGCAATATCGAAGAACGAAGTCCTCAACTTTTACCAGACTATTATATATTATACATATATACAGACTATAGCTTTAAGTAATAATAAAAAATAATTGTATTATTTACTGATAAAACGAAGAAAACAAAGCAATTATTTCCTGTTTTAATTGCTCCTCCTAACGGCCAAATGAAATAAAACGGATATGAAACCTCTTAAAATGAATAGTTTAATATAATGTTCTCATTAAATTGTTCGCGGGAGTAAAGTTTAGGGTCCTTCCGAGCCAGATAATATGGCGGAAATGCCAGTCAGTCAATAGCCAATAAGCGGCCGGCGGAGGAAGAAAGATTAAGTGGTCCAGGCGGTAGATGGCTATCTGGTAGTTACTAGTTATTATACTACGTTGTGTTTGTGGGGGGGGGGTGAAAGGTCCTGTCACGCGCACGAACTCGGAACGGAAACCGCAACCTTTTGCCGCGAAAACTACCAAAGGAAATACGACATACGACATCTTGTTTTATTTTAGGGGCAAATATCACATCCTGACTCGGTTGCTGGATTTCGAAACAACACACGCACAAAACAAACTTTGGCCTCAGTGTAAAATTGATATATCTACGATTTATTAATCACTTCATTGTCCGTATATTTTTATTCGATAAAAATTTTTTTTTTTACAACCAGTCTCGTAAAATACGTTTATAATAAAACTCTAATAATGATTGAATGATTATTGTCAGTAAATATAATTAGGACAGTATGTGAAGGTGATATGACGCTTGTTTTTTGTTTTTTTTTTCTGAATTTCAAACAAACAAATCATTACGCCGTTTCGCCGTGGGGGAATGCAGAGATGATAGAACGCCATATCGATCTCGCTGTCTCTACATTTATACATCATCTCATGCACGCGCGTCGATTATTCCGACTTTTGACATGTCCATCTTTAAGTCTTTGTTGGATCTGCATCCGTTAACACTAGCACTGTAAATATTCTTAGCCGTTCTTTCGCTGTCCATTCGCTCTACATGTCCAACCAACGCAGAGCTCCTTTCTTGATGTTGTCGATAGTGTTTATCCCAGCCTTACATAATGTACGGATCTCTACATTTGTGTATCTATTGTACATAGTTTTACCACGCATTCGCCTGAGAGATCGCATTTCGACAGCATTCAGTCTAATTTTATCTCTGTTTTTCCAAGTCCATACATCAGGGTCGGAACCAGGACTCCACTGTAAACTACTATTTTTTCCTTTTGCGACAAACATTTATTTGCCAAGGTTGATTTAAGTGCACCATTCACTTTGTTCCCGGCACTCACCCTACTTTCAATATATTTCTCAGTCATTCCATCCCTAGTAAACATACTTTTTAGATACACAAATTTCTCTACCTTTTTTAGTATAATCCCATTCACAGTGATTTCACATTTAGTCATACTTTCATTTCTTTCAAAAACTATCCCATTCGATTTATCGACATTCATTAGCAAATCGTTTCCCTCGCATACATCGTAGACCTTTGTTACCAAGAATTTCAGTTTCTCTTTGTTGTTAGCAAGAAGCACGGCATCATCAGCATACAAAAGACAAAATCTAAATATTAAAAAAATTAAAAAATTGTTTGACTAACTCAGATGAATATATTCTAATCATCGGGAATTGTTACTGCCACTATGGTTGCATTGTATGTATGGCATGTGATGTTAACGACCTTATCTCCTTTAGTTCTAGATTCACCACATCCTTCTTAAAATTTCTTAGAAGCGTATTTGTATATTTATTTTGTTTGTGTGAGAAAAGGTTTTTGGCTCATATATCGTTGTAATGTTCTGAATATGGGGTTACAAAGATGTTAAACTTGCTTTGTTGTTCAGAATATTTCGTACTTTTTAAAAAAAAAGTTAATAATATTTAAGTCCCGAATGGAGTTGTAGTAACTCCTAGGAATGTAATTCATGTGTATTATACTTTGTATGTATGACTTAAAAATAAAATCAAAAAAATGTTTAAGTACTTGTAAATGTACGCGTTTATGCAAAAAAAAAATTGAGATGAATAAGTCACTCAGATACCAAAATAATATTAAAATCCCTAAATTCACACAAGTCACGGTCAAAATAGCTTTGTCTTCAAAGGTGTCAAAAATTACAAGAATCTCCTCAGTGAACTAAAAACTATTAAAACTAATATATCAATAAATAAATTCAAAATAAATTTTTTGAACAAGTGTAAAAACTGCATTAAATTTTAATTAGTATGAATGCATTGTTATTTTGTTTTTCTTTTTATATCCTATAAGTTTTTTATTGTCATGTACTCGTATATTCAAAATTATATAAATTCTAATAAATAAATAACTATAACAGTGTAAGTCACTCTCCAAGCACAAGAGTGAAGTTTTTTTTTGGAGAGTTATAGTTATAACATTGACTAGATCTATTAAAGTAGATTTTTATAGAAAAAAAAATGTAGCATTTATGAAATACATCGATTAATAAAAATAAAAAAAACTTAGATCATTCATGAATGGCAAAAGGGGCTATTTCATTTACGTCAAACCCGCTTATCAAAAGATATAACTGTTTGTACCGAGTATCGGATATCTCGTTACGTTTTCCAATATCTTTCCAAGTAGCGCCCACGCATTACCCTTAGCGGAGTATGGAGTATATAATAATATACTACGGTAGTGGGAGGCTGCACGAAAAGGTCACAGACGCCCCCGCGTCGGGTAAATCGACACAGCGGTTTAATATCGCAAACGAACAATAATTTCTTAAGAAATTCAATGAAGTTTTGCCGTATTAAGGGGTAGCTGGGAATTTTGATGATCAGGTATTTGAATATTTTTTCCGACACTCTCGCAAATGCTTCCCCGATACTGTGCGAAAAAGACAACTGCCGATTATGCCTAAATAAAATTTAAAAAATAGAATCAAATTTTCTGTGAAGCGTTTTTAAAACATGGTTATCATATTTATATACTGTACGCCAGAAGACAGCAAATAAAACTGGGTACTTTTAAGTGTTTTTGGATTGTCCCAGTTTCTATAATAAACAATTTATTGATAAAAATGAAACAATACGGACACGCCAATGGTTAATATCTACAGTGCGTAAAAAAATCACTGCTCATTATCAGTGCTATGATCCTGGAAGAAAATACGGGAACACGTATGTATGAAGAAAAGTCAGACCGAGTTTCCTCTTAAGGTAGGAAAACTGGCGTTTCATATCAAATCTATCGAAAAAAAAATATGTATGGGTCGCGTTACTATTTGCACATAGGTCGCTGCCTTAATTCAAAAGGACCACAAATCGAATTTCAATTTTTGAGTCAATTAAAATTTTTAACATCAGTTTTTACTATATTTTTTATCGTAAGATGCGTTTTTTAAAACTCTAGTGTCATAAATCTAGGAAGAAAATACTGACTATGTTTGTATGAAAAAGTCAAGTCAAACCGCGTTTTCTACAAACCTACAAATAACATGTATTTTTGCTACGTATTTGACTGGATTAAAAAAAATATGTTTTTTACTATTTTTGACGATGTTTTTTTCCCATGTATTTTGGTATATTTTTCACTACGTTTTTTACCTTTCTTTATGGTTTTTATGTATTGATTACTGTTTATATATATTTTTTGACTGGCTTAGAACGGGGTAAATAATCCTAGTTAGATAGTCAAAGTAACGCTGTATACATGTATAGTTTTATGTATGCTATGTGATAATAAATAATTAAATTAAATGTAAAATAACATAAGCAATAGACACCATAACTAATATAATGTTTTTACTGTTTGTATTTTCTTAACTTTTTATTTTCTTCTCTAATATTTTTTTTTTTAATTGATTATTTTTTACTTTTTTAATTATTGTATTTTTTATTTGTTTTTGGTTAGACTAAGAAATAGCTAGTGGCGGCTAGAAGCGGCTAGTGGGTGATGGACATGGGAAGCAGGGAGTCAGCAAACTTCTTAACAATTGTTGAATTTGCAGATAATCTTTTTATACTATAAACATACCTATATGTTATGTACAATGTACATACTTATATATTAAGTACAAACAAAGATAAAAAATAATATAAATATAAACAACGTAATATAAAAAATCTCCATTTTAGAACAGGCTGAGCCACGTTAGATGGAGACTATCCTAAACAGAGAACACTCCGTTTTCATTTTCTATTCACTAGTTTTATATAGATTCCCTATTATATAGATAAAAATGTATACTTATTTTATGCAATAAATTTATAAAATAAAAAAATAAAATAGATCCGCTCAAGTATTCCGCTTTACCGCACCACTTCGCTTGTTCGATTTATCCTTAGAGCTTAAGTACAATATTGGTCTGTAATTTTGCATAGGTGATTTTTCAAACATATAAATAAATAAATACAGTGGCAATAAGCCCACCATATAACCGTGAATACCTTTGTTTGTTTTGTGTATATCATATTGTATATATTATGGTTAGAAAAGATTTTTTAATTATTATTATTACATCTAATACCTACAGCGTCCTCGGCTGAAAAATAAATTAAAGGGCTATAGGTATAGGTAAATATAGATACAACAAGGGAGGAGTACACTTAGTACAAAACGTGTAGGTGTTTAGTCTGTATAAACAAACAGAGAAGTGAAGTGCCTTCATCAGGCGGTGGGTGGCGTCCTGATTAAATTGTATCTCCCCTTTCATCAGCCTTCACCGACGTTCCTGGAAACGAGGAGAGAGCGGCTATTTTTACCTGAACTATACCAGTAGGTATAGTACAGTGCAGGTGTATAGGAGCAACCCTTCATTCGACAGGTGTGGTGGAAAATCTATTAGGAGCGATGGAGAATGGGATCACTCCTAAATTACCTAAAAAGGATTTTTTAAATTTATATTAATACACTCGAACCTTTTTTGTTCGATAGATCGACGCGGTCCGCGGAAAATCGCACAATAAATCAATGACTTATATGAAAAAAAGTGAGATGCGATTTGGTTGAGTCGATAATTTGTTTCGAAGTGTCTTAGCCATAGGAATCATATGTAAGTAGATACTGGGTAATTTTGGTTTTGTGAGGTTGCTACGCCTGACGGAACATTTTTGGTTTGGCTACACTGTTTATGGCCCGCGCGCCTCTCTTCGCTTTTTCAACGAGTCATGTTACGCACGCTTTTTTTGATTGACAAAAGCATTTCGCTAATTTCGCCGTGATAGTTATTATAACTTCGCCTAAACTCGCACAACGCCGTAAACGTTTCATCATCCATCACCGTTCATCATCATCCGCCGCCTCCAGACGAAAGTGTGCCTGCAGTGTTCCTGATCACCGATTTCCCTGACAGCGTGAGCTGATCGCCGGCAAGGAAGAGGACTCGACACCAGGTTAGTCAGTGTTATTACATGTTGATTTTCTTTGATCCGAGTACATTTCTAATAGATTGTTGGCTGCATCCACTAGCTCATATTGTCAGTTTGGAGAATTAATTTACTATCCGCTATCATAAATTATTTTTTAGAACGCAAAGGTAAATCTATTTACACGATTTATATGTGAAGTAAATGATAGAGAATATCGTTTTGTGATGAAAATAATTAACAAAATCACGTCAACTAAAAACAAAAAAATAGTTAAGAAAACTAATTGATAACGGTATGCAATAAATAACCCTAGTGTGAACTTCAGAAATGGAGAGATGACGCATACAAACTTGCACAAATAATTCAATCAGATAAATAATGTTTGGATAATTTATATAGCGCCATTTTTGTGAAAATCACCTCAAGGGCGCTGTACAGTAAATAAATATCCCAGCACGTCTTGCCGCTACAGAGCAGCTACTAGTCTCCAATTATGATATATAACAATTATGATATATAGGAGCTAGATAACAGCACGTCTTGCAGCTGCAGAGCGTATGGACAATAAGAAATCTAGTCCCTATTTATATATTATTTGCAAAGAAATATAATAACAAAAGTACACTTTAGAAAAATACATCTTAAAATTAATCTATAACATGCATTGGAAAAAATGCCAACAAAGACTTTAGCGTCTGAGCGTGGGCCATTCCTTTTTTAATGATTAAAAGTTAATGGCATATATATATGGTATGACATGAACATGAAAAAAAAGAAAAGAAAAATTAAATGAACATTTACTGATATTACGAAATCATGATTTATGTGCAGAATGCATTTATTTTTAATTAAGAATGAATTTAATTAAGATGAAGAACGGGAAATACAAAAATAATTAAACACAATGCGTCTGAATTTAATAACCTGTAATAAAGTAACTAAAATTATTTTTGTATTATACATATCCCGTATAATGTAAGCTAAAACGAGTTGTTTCAGTTTTTAAAGACAACTATCTAAATAAATACATTACAATTCTTGTGATTTTGTTTATCATTTGATTAAAAGCATTAACCCATATTCAGCTAAAAGTAATGATTACTGCTAACAGTGAAATCCGTCATGGCAAATTATTGATAAATGTCACAGTCAATGTCTGAAATGCGGAAGGTAAAGTAATGAGGGCGAAAAGAGTAATGACAATATTTTTATATCGTATACGCGTCTTTTTGTTTCTATCTATGGCATTACCCCCAACATTAAAATACATTTATTTCTCGTGGATTCAGGTAACTAAATTTAGTGCCAACTTACGAAACTGTCGTTTTTGAGACGGCGAATTTTGCAAATTGAAAATGAAATTATTGATTATTAGTATGTAATATTCCATGTCAAATAATTTACCAACGTACTTTATCGGGAACAAAGGTACACATTTTACTAAAACAATTGAGACTGGTTAGGGTCCCGTAGTTGCGTCGGTCAATGCTTATATTTAGGGCTTGACAAAGGAACAGTCGTGTTCTGAAACCGGTGGGTGTATTAAATTTATTTGAAAGATTATACAAATTATTTTTTATCATTTGTGTATTATTTATTTATTTATCTAAACGCCTTGTTTACATGTTTTACATACTTATATATATATATATATATGTAAAGACAGACATGTATTTTACACAAAAGTTATGTGTATCAAATTGATTGAAAATATAACGATTGTAATTTACAGTTCAGTGATATTACAATGTCTGCGTCTGGGCGGAAGAATAATACATATCTGTGTTAAAAAAGAACCAGAATCCAGCACGAGTGTTTTTGACTCGATGGGTACTCTCAGGTGAAAATCCTGTAAAAGGAAATCGAGTGAAAAAATGTCCGCATCTTAGAGTAGTGATTAGCGCATTCGCCTAACACGCTCGAGGTTCCGGGTTCGATTCCCGAGAAGGTTTGACATGAAATATTTTTGATGGGGTATTTTACTGTACCTAGATTGGTATATAAGGCGTTAGACAGATAACCTAACATTCCTGTAACAGATGCTCGAGATAAGCAGTGCGGATACAATTTTTATGGTGATATTATAAGCATGAATCGTAGTTTTATAGACGTTTTGCAAAATACAGACAAACTTATATTGAAAAAAGTGCATAGCGCTGTGTAAAATTTGAATAGAAAATAAAAAAATAGCAGAGAAAACCAATTTGTCAACTGAAAACAGAATACCATATTTTTTCAAAACGAAAGCGATAGAAATAAGTCGAACATTGGACATATGATTGAAAACCATTGGGAAACATATGAACAACCAGTTCTGGAATAGTTGACTCGGACTGACCCTATATTAACCAAGGTTTTCTTTTCATATCTGTTCTGTCACTGATGTTACTTTTTCACTGTTGCTTTCAACTTTAAACACTTTTTAGCATTTTTTTTCTTTTCTTTTAATTTGATTGTTTAGTTTTAATTATGCTTAAAATATTATTTTGTTTTGTGTTAGCATCTTATATTGTTCACTGCTGCGATTATAATTTTTAAAACACATATTTGTAAAATGTTTTTTGAACCGTTAATAAATAAATATTGAAACTACATTTAAAAAAAATAAATTATTTCACTTTTTGTACATAATGTTATGTGTACATTGGTCGGCTTATTATTACTATTGCCAAATGGCAATTTCTTCCAACCAACCAATAAAATAAAAGTTTTATTTTTATAATTCAAGTTACAGAACATATTCAATAGAAAAAAAAGATTAAAAAGCTTAAGATATATGAATAGAAATAAACGTATTTTAAAAAAAATTTACTTTAAATCAAAACTATTACTCAATAGGAAAAAGGAAAAGAAGAAGGTGCAGTATGTAGATAGCTACTAAAAATTAACCAATTAATGCAATTCATTGAAACTAATTTCAAAAAACTATTTGTTTTAAAGTTCTACGCTATATGTATCTATTTTTTTCTTTTCATGGTCATGTCATACCATATTTATATGCTATAGAATTATTAATAATTAAAAAAGGTATAGCCCACGCTTAGACGCCAAAGTCTTTGTGGGCTTTTTTTCCAATTTATGTTATAGCTTAATTTAAAGTGTATTTTTGTAATTAAAATTCTATGTAAATATATGTATAGAAAAATGATGTCTTTTGTATGCTGACGATGCAATTCTCGGTAACAAAGGTCTACGATGTATGCGAGGGAAACGATTTGCTGATGAATGTCGATAAATCGAATGTGATGGTTTTTGAAAGAAATTAAAGTATGACTAAATGTGAAATCACTGTGAATGGAGTTATACTAAAAAAGGTAGAGAAATTTGTGTATCTGGGAAGTATGTTTACTAGGGATGGAATGACTGAGAAAGATATTGAAAGGAGGGTGAGTGCCGGGAACAGAGGGAACGGTGCACTTAAATCAACCTTGGCAAATAAATGTTTGTCACAAGAGGTGAAATTAACAGTACACAACGGAGTCCTGGTCCCGACCCTGAAGTATGGACTTGGAAAAACAGGGATAAAAGTAGGCTAAATGCTGTCGAAATGCGATATCTCAGGCGAATGTGTGGTAAAACTATGTACTATAGATGCACAAATGTTGAGTTCCGTACATTATGTAAGGCTGAGACAAGCATTATCGACAAAATCAAGAAAGGAGCTCTGCGCTGGTTTGGATATGTAGAACGAATGGACAGTGAAAGAACGGCTAAGAATATTTACATTGCGAAAGTTGATAGATGCAGAAATAGAGGAAGACCGAGAAAGACATGGCATGACCAAATCCAACAAATACTTGAAGATGGACATGTCAAAAGTCGGAATAATCGGCGCGCGTGCATGAGAAGATGTATGAATGTAGAGGAAGCGAGATCTGTATGAAAATATAGAGTGTTGTGGCGTTCTATCCTCTCTGCCTACCCGTACGGGGAAACGACGTGATGGTTTGTTGTTGTTGTTGAAAAAAAAATAAGTATGGAAATTGACTGAGCTTGACTTTTTTTTTCCAAACCACTTCTTGTTAGGGATGCTAGGCTACCAATCGTTGTGCAAGAGGAGGGACATTTATTTGAGAGTTCACCGCTCTCAGATGATCTACGTCCCTAATAATTATCTTCGAAACAGATGGCATAGCTTGCCAATGTTTATGCCAGTGGGTAGAGCAATTTCTTTGCGATATCGTATATCAAGACAGCGAGATTTCCGTCAATAGGGCACTATCAAAAAATTAATGTATATTTTATTGTTTGGCGGTGATTTGAATTAACGATTTGGATTTACTGTTATGTTTTATTACATATTTTAAAAAATATAAATGAAATACAAAAAAAATATATATCCAGGGAGTATTCTTCCCGACGGATCCCTATTTCGTGAATGCGAAATTACATACGTTACTCTCGTTTTTGGGAGATTTTTACGTTTTATTTGTCAGAAAGAAAGTTGAAATGAAAAAAAGAACTGAGCGCGCGCCGTGCCCACACAAGCCCAAATTTAGATCCCCACGCGCATTGCTGTGACATCATTTCGCAACTCCTTCTCCGCTCGCGACCATTCCGGTAGTCGACGAAACGGGCTATCCAGTCATATTATTAGTTATTATTATTATTAGTATTAGATATTCTGTAATATTTGTGTTTGTATACCAAAAAATTCACCAAAAACAGTAAAAAAGGAATGGCCCACGCTCAGACGTTTAAGTCTTTGTGGGCATTTTTTCCAAATTTAAGGCTATGTTTATTTTTAGAATATGTATTTTTTCTCTTTTTCTCTTCTAATGTTTAATAAATATAATGTATAAAATATGTAATTTAATACATGCATAATATGTAACAGTATGGAAAAATAAACAAAAAAAATAAAATAATAATAATCCTTATAGTTTTTAGCACACGAGGAGGTCCTCGAAAGTACACAAATATTGGTCGAGGCAAAGATGTTCATTCGCATTCACATCAAAAGGGTAACTGATCTTCGGATGTACGTTTTATTCATTCTTTCAAATTTTACCATTAGAAAAGGTTGCGCATTACATACTGTATAATTAACGAATTCTTTATGTAAAGTCTACTGCGTGTAAAAATAACGACACGACTGTAACATACACACTGAAGAGAACCATTTAAATCCCATTTGTCAGAAAATTGTCGGTAGTCCGTACCTTCAGTCTGACCTTGTTGACATTAACAAAGTTACGGCGCAATATCGTTACTAGGCACAAGGTATTATTATATTCAATTACTGACGTGTTATGACATACACGGGCTGAAATGAGAAAACAGCGGTGAAATATGATGCGTCGTAAAAAAATAATAAAAAACAATCAAAATATTTGCAAGAAGATTAAACTGCCTTTGGTTTACATCGATCTTAGGTAGTACCATAGAGAAATCCAGCTCAATGGGTCAGTAAGATTAGGTAATACGGGCATATTACGTTCATTAGTATTGGCTGTGATCATAATTCCAGATTAATTCTGTGTCGGCCCGTACCCACTAAATTATTAGGAACGTTCAGATTCTGCGCTCCTGGCATCTTGCGCTAGATATTGTCATAGAATCTTGCCAAGTTCGGGATTCCGATCCTTGGATTACTTCTCCGTTTAGTGAATGCGCAGAATTTACAACTTAATCCAGAATAAGGTCTCTGGGGGCGATTACAAACCCTATCTTTATCGGTATGTATCGAGACGGTACACTTAACTTATCTAATATCTCTATCTACCTGGGCGTTACAAAGCCGGCTCTACCGAAATATCGATACGTGCTTTTTGGAAGATATAGCTAACGATAAAAAAAATGGTAATACATACTATTTTTTACGGCAACATTTCTTCCGAAGTGTCAGATAACATAAGAATATGTCATCTCAAACTTCAAATGATCGGACGCATACGCTGTAACTACCTCAAATTTTCAAATATAAACCGCTAGATAGAGCTGTCACTACTGTCTTGACTATCAAACTTTACTCCGCACTTAATGTAAAATTAAAATGTGCCCTTTTTTGTATTTTAAATACATAAAAAGTAGCCATCGCAAAACGGTTAAAATTAATTTGTAACATATTTATCTTATTATGCATCTATTAAACTATTATATTAAAACAATAAAAAGTTATTTTGACTGTCTAACTAGGGTTAGTAACTCTGTTCCAACACAGAAAAAAATAAATTATATTAGCTAAAAACACGATAATATGTCATATTAAAAGCTTTTAAACAACTTTCAAATTAATCAGAACATATTGTGTTGGTCATTTATCAGCTATCATCAACCTCTTAAATTCAACGTGATCAATTTCACTAAGTAAAACAGCCATAACCTCTTCAGCTAGAGGCTCTTACATTTCCACGGTTCTGGCATTATAATATTACATATTTTTTGCCCTATTTAAGAGAATTAACTGTTTCTGTGCCAAATAAGTTCGAACTTGATTTAACTGTATTTTTTTTTCCATTTTTATATATTTGGTTTTGTTGAGTTTTTTTTTCTTATCCCTTTACACTAATTTATTTTTTTCAAAGCATCAAAAACAAAACAAATATATGTTCATTATTTTATATGTGTACAATATTACGTCTATTTTTTCATATGAATCTTATTCATATTGTAATAACATGTGTACTTTATTGAAAAATGACTATAAAATTTAAAAAAAAACATTTATCGAGAAATAAGATCGCTATTGAAACGGCTCCGAATCACATAATGATGAGAAACTGTCAGGTGTGTCTGTTAGTTATGAGTGACCACCATTGCCTTCAGTAAAAATATTCCTGTCTGATATCAATCACTGGATATAAAAAAAATTACATAATTATAAAGTAACAATATTATTTTAACCCTATGAATATTCCTAAACTATCTACTATAATTTACCACACCAATTGAAAAATTGCAATATGGAGTAAATATAAAAATAGGGAAATATCAAATACTACGAATACCGATAAAAATACATGGGATGGATTTAGAATTATTAATTTAATTGTATTTTTAAAATCAATACGGATATTGTGGATAAATGTTTTCATACGAAACTTTAAAAAATAAATCATAAAAAATGTGTCACTAGAAAAACGCGACATGTTTGGCATTGATAATTGTGACGTCAAGATTCATGAAAAATAAACCGGTATATTCTCCCTGGATTATGGCACAAGAGCAATGTTTTTTTTACACACTATAAATGTACCATGAGCGTGTTTTTTTGATAAATTGTTTCTTATAGGAGCTAGAAGCATACAAGTAGTCTTAGTCTTGTGGTCCCTTGGCTGTTGTTGCGGACTCACGGATCAGAGGTCCGAGAATCAAACCCCACTCTACTCCAAATTGATTTTTATTTTCCAATAGTGAGTTATTTACAATTCGTTGAAAATGGCCATCAAAATTGAAATATTTGGGTAAATTATACGAACGAAAATATTTAATTAAAAAAAATTAAAAAGCGCCCTGTTTTATCTGCCGTCTGAGGGCGTACGGTATACAAGTATGTCAATCATTTTTGAAAAACGCTCAAGGTACCGACAAAGAAAATTTCATTCTGACACTTTCTTAAAACAAAACAACAAAATCGGTTCAGTATTGGTGTGCAAAAAACGGGACAACGAAACGTCAATTTTAAAGATTTCAGCTTATTTTATTTTATTTAACACGCCCCTTGATTTATTTAAAAATAAATTACGACTCTTTTTGTCTGGCTGCGACACACTCCCACTTGCTTTTTAATCGTGCACACGTTTACACACACCCGAAAATTCACTCTCATAAAAATGAACACAAACACACCCTCTTATATATACGCACGCACACATTTAACATGTATGATTATTATTTAGAAACTTCACTGGTCTGTCTTTCAACCTTATCGTCAATATGTAATTTAATCATTGTTGACTGTATGTGTCTACAAAACAAATAAATACTTAAATAAGTGTGTAAGATAAAACCTAAAATAAAATAACCAGCGCCCTTGAAGTGATCTCTCACGAAAACTACGCAATACAAATAGTCAACGTTTATTATTATTATTAAATGTAAATAGTTTAGTTTATTTTAAACCGTAATAGGACAGAAGGCCCAATCAAAATTTTAAATTACAGTACAAAACACCTGGACTCGCGAAAATTAGCGCTTTTACCATGTAAAGGGCATCTTCAGACCAGAAAAAATTACATACTTCAGAGTGTAAAGTGATCACTTTAATTGGCCAACGCCAAACAGTTGTTGAATCATTCATTTACATTGAAAAAAGTATAATAAAATGATTACCTTTTCATTAGCAGCGGTCGCCGTAGTCTGCGTGTGGCTGGTAGCGGAGATTCTGTACTGCATCTCGGAGACAGTGCAGAACCCAGTATGTGTGGAGTATACTCCCGTGATGGTAACATCAGCTTCCTGATTAACTATCACGGCCACTTTAGATTTACTGGCAGTACTTTCAGCGCCGCTTAAAGGAAAATCCTTCCTCGATGTGGAACTTTCACCCTTCTCGCTCGCGTAGCTTTTGGATTTTTTGGCTTGTTTCTCCTCCTGTTCGCTACTGGTATAGTCCGAGGAGGTCTCGTCCTTGGACTTGGGAGACCTCTTCTCGTAGCTGGCAGCGAGCATGGCTGTCGCATTAAGACTGGCCATTCTTTTCTTGACCACCATATCTCTTAAGTCCATAACGACCTCAGTGCGGTTACGTCGCTTCTTCGGAACCGGATTGGCTTTGGGCTTCTTTATTATGATAGAGTCACTCGAAGAATCTGAAGTATTTTCTGATTTAACGACTATTTTCGGTTTCATTATTACTTTCTTCTTCTCGGGCGCTTGCTTTTTATGTTCAGCTTCGCTTTCCTCGCTCGACGATACTTTCATTTCCCAATATTTCCCGGCGCCAGTGGGCTGGTAACGCAAAGTCCTGGTTGGAGCGTTACATTCATCTTCGGAGCTTGTAATTTCTGATTTTACCTTTTTTTCATATTCAGATTCAGAAGACGTGGACTCTCGCTTTTCGGTCTTAATATACTTTTTCTTGACTGTGTCTTTCCACTTTGGTAGGACTCTATCGACAGTTCTCATAAGTCCGAGTTCGAGATGTGTTCTGCTCTCGTTCTCATACAAACACTGCACTTTCGCGACAGCATTTAAAGAGGCTTCTCGGTGTTTCTTTGGCCCTGTCCAAAAACCTAGCAATTTCATTCGATGTTTGTTATCATTGGTTGGTATAGTTATGAATTTTTTAACGGGTTTAGCTAAAGATTTACCAATATTCTTATTTTTTCCTTTGGGGGAAATACTTTTTGTTTTGATTTCCCTTTTAACTCTAGGAAAGGCAAATCTTTCATCGTCCTCGGAATTGTCATCAGTCGATTCATATGAATAAACACATTTATCAGGGTTTTTTTTCTTGGAGTCAATATTTTCTTGATTTGGTAAAACCAAACATTTCTTTACTGGAGCGTTTATCGCTGGATCTTTCATTGCGAGAATTTCCCTTTTGACATCGATATCTGAGGTTTCTTTTACATTTTTTAGGAGCGTTTCCATATTATTTTTGTCAACAGTACACAATTTTTCCACAATCTCCGGTTTGGAAATTAATTTATTGTTTAAACTTGTATCTGTTTTTTCTGATTCTTCAGATAATTTCGGTTTGTTTGAATTATCTTTGTTTTGATTTTGGTTACTACAAGCATTAGAAGATTTAATATAGGTTTTTTTCAAAGCATTTTCTGTAGTTTTACCTGTCTTAAATACATTTAATTTCTTTGGCAGACTTTTATCATCGTTTGGCTTAGTTACTATTGCACCTTTGTCCACATCTTGAACATTTTCAGAAGTTCCAACAGATTCAGGGAAGCTGTATGTTATTTCGTCGCCACTACAAGAACTATCTTTACTAGATTCAGCCTTCTTTTTAAAAGCTGTTGACACCTTAAGTATATTTTTCGCTAATTTTACTCCTTTAACCATGGCGACTTTTTTTACCTTCTTACCAATTGGTTTTTCTTTTAATGAACTTATATTTTGTTTCTTGGTCAACTGAGCGGATTTCAAATACAGAGATTTCTTTGTTTTAAGTTTGGGGATAATTTTGGACGATTGTTTATCAGCTTCAACGATGGTTGATTTTCCCAAATTGATTTCAGATGATTTTCCACATTCCAATTTCTTAGATGGTTTGTTAGAAGGTTTTGGAGACTCCAGAATTTTCTTAACTTCCTCTACTGATTTCGAAGACAGAGCGACACTTTTTTTCTTCTCAGTGTCATTTTTTAGTTTTTCAGAAGTTTCAGAATCCGTTGTTCGGGTAAAACTTTCATCTAACTTGGAGACATCAATATTAGAAACTTTTTTATCAGTTTGGTGTCTTGTACTTTCAATAACTGTGCCTTTCACTCTAGCAATCGGCTTCACTTTTCCTACTAGCTTTTTCCGACCCAATGGGGACACAAGCTGACTATCTAAGAAAGGCATTTTCATAAGTATATCAGACTGTTTTTCGTTTACACTACATTTTTGAGAAGGTAACCAACTAGAAGTATTGACAGATTGAATAGGATCAGAGTAAAATGAACGATCATCTGTCTTTTGAGTTGTGTTAATAATATTATCGCCATCTTTAACTTTTACGTTTTTACTTATTTCTTGAGATTTCACAACTTTTTTCAGAACAACGGGTTTTTTAGCTATGTTATGGACAGCAACTTGTTCTACAGGTACTTTTGAGGATCGTGAAATGTTATGTTTTAAATTTTCTTCATCATTGCCCAATTTGTTGGATTCACTGGTTTGTATCAAGGGAGCGGATGAACTGCGTAAAGGGCAGTTTCTTTTCCTTTTCTCAGGGGATCGCGCTCGGTCTTTTACACCTTTGGGCTGATTGCAAGTATCTATTCGTTCAGTTGTCTTTTTTGGTGATTCACATTGGACACTGGAATCCTTAGCCTTCTGTGAAAGGTTGTCAACGTCTTTAGAAGGGAGTACTAAGGAGGACTTCGGTTTTACAATGATTTTTTTTGTTCTTATTTTATTTGCTGTTGATTCACCCCCATCTATTTTGGCAGGTTTATTAGTTTTGACTGGTTTTGGAGGAGTTTTATTTTTGATAATTCTTCGATCTTGTTTTTCTTCGGAATTCAATTTATCAACTTGATCTTTTTTAGGCACAAACGCCTGTGGTTTATTCTTTTTGATCTCAGCTTCTTTTTTTCTATCAAGAGACGATTTTCGAGCATCTGATGATTCTCTTTTCTTTTCTGACGAAGGATTTTTAGTTTCAATACGTTTCGTTTCATTTTTCTTTTCCGAGGGAGGCGATTTAACTTCCGAATTTTTCAGTTCTTTTTTCCGTTCTGGGGAGGAGGCTTTAACTGTGTCAGTTGGCTTCTGGGACACTTTGGCTGTAGTCGCCTTGGGAATTATTTTGGCAGTAGCGTTTCCACTTTTAATTTTTTTGGTGGCATATTTTTCTGCTGTTACTTTAGTTGGAGTGTTTTTAACAAGTTTTTTGATAATTTTTCGCTTTTTTGACTGATTAACAATAACTTTGGTTTTGATCAGCCCCCTTCGCAAGGGCGCTCCAGAGATCGCCTTTCGCCCTCGTCTCGTCAAGACTTGGGGGCGCATGGTGGACCTGGTCTTTTTTTGGCTACTCCCCTCCACGCAGATTCCCCACTGCGAGCGGGAAATAAGTTTGTCTCTGGAAAAGAAAGAAAAAAATAATTAATTGTTGAAGTAGCCAAACTAATAAATTTTTTGTACAATACGTAACTAATACAAATGAAATATTAACAATATGCTGGGAATCCTATGAACACACGAGAAACATATTTTTTAAACTTATGTATCGAAAATCTAGTGAAATCATTGCGCAAGAAGATAAAGATAATTATTTTTGTTACGATTCTTACAAATATTTAGTTGTTTTGTGTATTTTTAAATAAAAATAAGGTACAATAAATAGTAGACACTTAAATTTTTATAAATCCGATTTTTTTTATAGCAAGGAAACCTATCGACAAATGTTTTACCACGACCAGTTTTTAATTCTTCATCCTAACTGTGTTTGTATAAATTTTAATTTTGAAATAAAGATACCAGTCTCGAAGATGTCGCGAAACCGATTGAACTGATCGCTGATTATTCCGAATTTGGAGATTTAAATATTGCTCGTTGTTTTTCTATAATAAATTACAATGAGCTCCCACCGAAAATTTTCACGAACAAAATTGAATGTATTAATATGAACTACCTATAAGCATTATACTTATATTAAAGATTTATTCTAGCCTGTCCGTAGAAATACCTACATCCTTTCTTCAATATATAAGGAAGGAAATATCGCTTTTTTACAATTTAAGGGAAATAGAAAAAAAACTTCCGAGTGAAAAAAAAGTTTTTTGTAATATATTTAAATATATTACAAATAAAATAATTTTGAATTCCCGCGAAATTGGTTCATTGCATTAGCCACGTCCCTAATACGGTTAAACACGTTCGGTTAAATTTTGAACTCTGTGACCGTTTAAATTTAGATAGAACGACGCGTCGTCACGAATCTTGACGTCACCATTGTAAAGGCCAAACGTAGAGCTTTTTTGTGGAAACGTAATCTTTAACAATTTTAATAAAAAAATTATGAATGAATACATTTTTACACAATATCCATATTGATTGTGAAAATACAATTGATTCCCTATTCCATCATATTTTTAGTTTGTCCGCATTTTCGTAAACTGAGACGTGATTCAATCCCATAGTGAGTTGTATAAATATACTACATCAGAGATGGAAAACATCTAAGAGTAGGGCATATCTTGACTGGTTTAATAATATTATTTTTTTATTAAAAAATAAATATTTACGTTCTTATGATTTACCCAAATATTTTATTTTGAGGGCTGTTTTCAAGGAATTGTACATAACTCACTATTAAAAAATGGGAATCAAGTTGGGGTAGAGTGGGATTCGAATCACGGACTTTTGAGCCGTGAGTCCGAGACAATGGCCACGGGACCACAACCCGATTCAAAATAATAATAAGGAGAATAATATATTTTATTCACGCTCGATTGGGCAGGTACTACAATACCCAACCAGCCATGTGACCATTACAAAGTATAAATAATTAGAAAAACAAGATAAAAAATAATATAAAAAGATATAAACAATATAAAATTAAGAGAAAACCAAAAAGTAGTTTAAGTAGCCACTTAACACACTGCGAAACACCCACTATTCTTCCTTTGTTTGAACATCCGAATTGCTTCAAATATTTCTCAGTATGCGGAATAATGGGTTTAAAGGGTTTTATCAATACACCTACGATATTATATTAACCGCCTAAATAAACCTAAGTGCGTATTAGTGATTCTCTCGGTGAGACGAGCGGTGGATATCATACACATCATTATTTATATATTTAAAGTACGCAGTGGCGGTGGAGACTATCTCTATCTGCCAACCGACGCAGACGGCAGGTGTGCGTTACACTTTAGACTATACACTACACCAGTGTTTTTCAACCTGTGGATCGCGACCCTCGGAAGGGCCGCCAGACCGTGCTGGGGGGGTCGCGGTCCCAGTCGCAAACGAGGTAAAAGTAAAAGGCAAGGGTTTAAGGTCATACACTATGGCAATAATACAATAATTTTAAGATGCATATTTACTTTTTAATCGATTTGTCAAGTAGTGGTTCTATTTTTGAGATATAAATGACCAGTTCTAAATTAGGTCGTCTTATTTTCTGTTTTTATTTTATTAACATCTACGGCATAACTGCCTTTTACAAAACGGATAATATGAACATAGTAGGTTCAAACATTTTTTCAAAGCATACATTCCTTTTTTCTCCAGATTAAAAAACAAAAGACAAAACTAAAAATTATATGATACATTCAGTAGACGCTTAAAATAAACTTAAAAATCAAATAAAAGAATTAAATATTTTTAAGGATTAATATAACAAGACAATCATAAAGTTACTGCTTCATATAATGATTGAACGTAGTTAAGCAGAATATCCACAATTGCGACACGGTACAAATTACTAGTACTTAAATACACACTTTTTCTACAAAATACTCAGTTTACCCTAAATATGCCTCCTGCAATGGTAGCCGATACATCGGAACAAATCCAACACACACGGTATCACCCAAAAAAGAAACATATTGATAATAGTGACCGTGAAAACCTTCGCACCTATTTAATGAGATTCTTGTTTGTAATATATAAAAAAAAATTAATGTATTCATTGCGTATCATTATTTGTTGTGTAGATTTTATTTTTTTCTCACATAAAAGTGCTATTATCTCAGTTTCACTTTTCCATGGCTGGCTGCTTTTTGCATAACGACGTTCAATTATACTAAAGGTTTAATTACTATTCACCATATTTGAAAAAGTTCAAAAGATTTGTTCTATAGGAACAATATCCTACATTAAATATATCCGATGCGTGGGAAGAACTATTGCCGAGTTCATAAAGTCTATTTAGTACGGCGCACAGTGTTTTGACCCATACAAGCTACAAGATAAAAAGTCACTTTTGAATTCTTAAACGATGACGTCATGGGGGCATTACCAGATAGTTAGTGTGACGATTGTAAGCCTAATTGGGGTGATTAATGCTTAGGGTGATTCATACCAGAATATGAAAGTCGGATAATTGGTTTTTGAAAGCCTAATTACATTTATTTGCATTTTGGCGTCCGACGTGTAAAGGTTGTTTATCAAGTTTAAAGTTTTTTATTTCGATTTAAAAAAAAATGGAAGCTATTTTGGAAGGTATGTTGTATAGTTTTTTTTCTAATATTTTAATGTATTTCATTTAGGTATTTAAAAAAACAATAATTTATCTTATGTATTTTTCAGTAGTTAAAAAAATATCAATTTCTAACTTCTCGAGAATTTATCTCGGAGAGTATATCAAAGTAGCAAAATATTATTTTTATTTTTTAATAGACCAATTTATTGTTAATTCATTACAGTTTCGATATTTTACCGCACGAAGTTGCATCTATCTTATTTTGTTATTTTACAGGTACCAGATACGAGATTTCCAGGCAAGAATTGTACGTAATGTGGAAGAGTTTGACGAAGAAAGAAAGGCTTCAAGGAGTGTTAAATAATATTGTTAGTAAATTTGAAGTCGGTGAACTTGGTGCAAGTGGTGAAAAACTGTTAAAAAATCAAATTAAGCTTATTTGTTTAAATATAAGCAGAAAATGGACCGAATCTGGCTGTAAACTAGATAGATTTGTTAAAAAAAAAATTGAGTGGCTCGACGGTAGTGAAAATATTTTGATATGTGAAAACTTTCGACAAAGTCCTTCAGTAGACATGAATGAACCATCTACGTCTACTGGAAGGCCCGCGAAGGATTTTGGGGCATGCAGTGATCAGTGCAAAAGGACAAAAGTGCGTGATTTAGTGAGTACGAAGACATCTGAAGAACTTTCGTTTGCCACGCAGGTATCTATTCGAGCATCAGGAAAACGCACAGTTGCCGATCTCCTAAAGAAAATTTTGAAAGCTACTCCCAATGAAGTAGCAAAAATACGTAGGGAACGTCAACAAGTAAACAAACAGCGGGCATTGACAATTGAGGAAGCGCTAAGTTTATACGTTGACTGTAAATTATCTTCGCATTCCTACAAAGTTATGCGTAAAAATGCCATAAAAACCGGCCACAACATATATCCGGCATTTTATAGTTTAAGAAAAGCAAAAAAAGCATGTTGCCTGAGCGAGGAATTTGTCAAAATAACGGAAACTAGTGCAGAAATCCAGCTACAAGTGATTTTAAATCATACGGTGGAACGATTGCTAAATGTAGAATCAGAAGTCTTAAAAGAAAGAGTTCCTTCAGGTTCTGTACTGACTCTTATATGCTAGTGGGGTGGAGATGGAAGCTCGGGACATAGTAATTATAAACAGAAATTTCACACAGAGCATGCAATAGATGAATTTTTATTTATTATGTCATTCGTTCCAATACAATTAAGGCTTAATGATGACCCTAATATAGTAATTTGGCAAAATTTAAGCCCTTCCTCAACCTCTTATTGTCGTCCTATTAAATTTATTTTCGCCAAAGAAACTGATATTCTTACTAAGTCTGAAATCGAAAAACTTCAAGATGCAATTGAAAAACTTAAAAATTTTAATGTTAATATTGGAGGTGTAGTATTGTCCATAAAATTTAAAATGCTTTTAACAATGGTAGATGGTAAAATTTGCAACGTTTTGGCTGAAAATAAGTCAACCATGTCCTGTTATATTTGTGGCGCCAAACCCAGTGAAATGAACTCTATTAGTATTAATAGAATTTCTCGACAAGAATTTTATTCTTTTGGCTTATCTACATTACATGCTCTTTTTATATTTCTCAAAATACATCTATTTGAAAATCACTTATAACAAATGTTTTATTTAAAAACCTTTGAGTTTTATCATCATCATACCATATCCGCTCCCTATGTGGAGCATATGGATTCCATAATCTGCCTCCGGCCAAGCGATCGACCTCCCGTACATCCTCCCAAGTTAAGTCCACGTACCGCAACTCTGACGCAAACTGCCCACAAATTGTCAACAGTGGACGACCAGGACGCCAAGAACCTGATGCCTTGTAACAAAGGCAAGCATGGTTAAGGCTCTCGGAAGGCATACGTAGTACATGGCCTTGCCAGCCAAAACGCCTTGGATGACAGTATATACCAAGGGTTGCTGTGTCCGTTGCCTCACTTCTGTGTTCCTTACAATGCCAAACTTTTAAGTTTATTTAAACCCTTTCAGTTATCATGTTTAACATATTAAAATCAGCTGTAAAATGGTTATTCTGACAAAACAAGTGAAGGCAGATTAGTTCTCTCGGGTGAAATCTTTATTTTATGCCTAAGTATCTAATATAATTTTCAATGATTTATTTTATAGGTTGACCGATTTATCAGTCAATAGAATTAAAGTAATAATTTCAATTATTTATGATCCTTAAATACATTATTGGATGCAGATATCAATTTCCAGAAAATTTATTTCGTTTATTAAATAACAAAATGTGACATATTTTTTATAAAATGAATTATTATTACATATTTAATAAAAAAAACCTCTTTTTAGGATTAAATGAATCGCAAACGTGAGTTAAAAGTACATTCAGAATTTTTAGTTTCTAGCTTGTATGAAACGAAACACTGTGCGGCGTTACAAGTATGCACTGACGGTGGCACCTGTCTAGCAATTCTTTCAGGCACCCTTAAATTGATGAGAGATACCAGATCTAGGCATGTGTTACGTCATTATGTCCGCTATGGAAAAGAATCTTAGTTCACATAGGCAGGATGTGGCAAATAGCTCAAACAATTTCAAAGCTTTCATTGCACTTTGGATATTCTAATTGGGTGTAGGTACTTCCAGAAGACTGCAAACTTTTGCGCATTTAATTTAATTTAAAGAACGCTGTCAGCCGCAGCCGCAAGATTGATAAGATTTAGAGGCCTCGCTGCTGAATAAATGGCCAGATTTTTTTCATTTTGTAAAGGGGTCGCGTGTTCAAAAATGTTGAAAAACACTGCACTATACTAACAACTTCTCACCCACGCCACGTTCCTCCTCGCATCTTCCATCAACCCTATCTGAAATCCTTGATCTGGGCACGCGTTCTCCTAAATTACCCCTAATTTGTTTGTTTCTTCTCCTACTATATTTGAAGGTTAATTAATTCACGTTTCCGCGGCTCGTGTTCAATAAATCCCAAGTAATACATTAAATTAATGAATATTTATTACAGTTTCTTTTATCTAACTAATTAATACAAATAAAAACAAAGTACTATCTTAATATTAATGCTTTTTTTAATAAATACATTACCGTTGAGTTTTTCTTCAGCATATCGTCGTCAACGGGAAAATACCTCCCGTGTGTCAAAAACGTAATTGTTCAGGAGCAACTAAAAACTGATTTCTGAGAGCTACGAATTGTTTTATAAAACACCAAAAATACGCTTTTTAATTTTAAATGTCAGAATGTATTTTCACGAAAAAAAACCTTTTTATTTGAAGTACAAATAACATTTTTTGTGATTTTAAACACATGGTAGGTTTTTTTGGACATGAAATGACACATAGGAGGTTTTTAACTATACATGGGAGCATTTTTTCAGATGTTAAGAGATGTACAAAATGAACAATCAGCCACATAGGATACTTGAATTGCCAGTTAAAAATTCAAAATTCAAAATTCAAAAAACAAATCAAAATATTTATTCAGAAAAAAGTTCATACAAAAACTAAAGTAAATAAAACAAAATAAAAATAATATTGTTAAAATACAATCATTTTATGTCAGCTTGTAGCTGCCTGCCCTTTATAATTAATAATTTTAATAATAAATCTTTGCAGGTATGTAAGAAGTAATCAACTTAGTACTTAATTTTTAGATTTAATTTTATGTTTAACTCTCGAGTCTGGCTTGTGAGGAAGGCTATCGTAAAATGAATGACTGTCTTTTTCTACTGCGCTTTTAAGGGATTGTAAGTCTTTAAACTTAGAATCTGTTATAGGAATGGGCTGATCATAGAGGGGTTTAATGTTGTTCAATGGCACATTATGTTCAATAGTACGCCGCTGAGGTAGTATTGCCCATTCGTCGGTAAATTTAGTTTTATAAAATACATTTCCATCTGGGGTGTATTTTAGTTTACACAACTCAGCCACTGTTGAATCCCCTATTTGGTTTCCAGGTCTGATTGATTTAAAATTAGTTTCTTTACCCTCGTAATTTAAAAAGAAATCATAGCTCGCTACTTTCACAGTGTAGGGCTTTTCAGGCCTTGCTGCTCGCATCATTGCGATGTAATCTGAGGGCGTGTTTATTGGAGGGATAAACAAGTGCTCCAATGTAGCATGGACACTATCTACTTCCATCATTGTATGTCCCTTAGTCAGGTAAAGTTGCTCGATGGTCAAATTCTTTTTGACAGCAACATCACTGAGGGCACTAGCAAGGGTTTTATTTTTGTTTTGATAACCGCAACCATCTGACACTAATGTAATTTTCTCACATGTTGCATCACAAGTCAAAATAAAATCAATTATACACGTGGTAAATTCATTTGCAGTAACACCACCATTTACTTCGTGCCACACATAAAGGTTAACATCACGATTTGCCAAATTGTATATTGAAAAATTGTGAACCTGTAATTTCATTTTGTAGTACATTGCAGATTGTAATGTCTTTGGGCACAATAGAATGCTTTGAAGATCCATAGCCACTACAATATGTTTACTATTGACTTGAGCATCAGTTTTTGCTTTATTTTTTTCAAAGCGAGCCTGATCTTTCCTAATCACATGCACATTGTACAGCTCTTCTGAAATATGACCCAGTTTGAAGCTGCAACAAGTATCACATTGATCTTTTCTTGGACTGTGAATAGCAATATTCTTGCTTTTGAGAACTTCTTTAAATGCGCTCAAGGAAGCAGAGCATAATTCTTTTTCAAGGCACCATTTCAAATATACGTCATGCATGTGCTTCTTTGATCGAAATATCGGTTCTACATACATTTTTTTGGATGATTTCCTGCAATAATGACTAGGAACCTTAGGTAATAAAGCTAGCCAATTATTTACAGATTGGGAAGTCTCAATTTTCCTTTTTTTTCTTGGCGGTAATTGTGCAGTTGTATTATGTTCAGCTGAATCATGTTCAATAATATTTTCTTTTTTATTCCATCTTTTGAACGTATCTTCTCCCAAGCACAAGGTATTCAATAAAAACCTCCTACAGACCTTTACCATTTCACCCCCATCTTTTGGTAATAAAATATCATGGCCTCGTTCTTTTTGTGAAACTTTAGATTCAATCACATTTTTATTTCGTCTTTTTCTTATAGATCGTGTGTGCACAAATCCTCTGATAAACACCTTTTTTTCAGCCCAAGTCTTTAATTCCCAAAATTGTTCAAACAGACCTTGACGAATGCAGTCAGTTATCTGGGCACACATGAAAGACCTCTGAGTTTTTTTTACTAACAAATTATGCCCACAGCGACTCTTCATAAGTCTTGCTGGTTTTTTCGAATCGTTAACCACCTTTTGATTAACTTTACGATATCCCACGTATGGACTTCCTGATGCTCGAAGAAGTCTTCCAGTTTCTTTTCTATCACGCAATGTTTTGTCTATTAATAAATCAGAACTTTCTCGAGTTGCAATCCCTGCTTGTTGGTCTAAGAATTGAATCTCCACTTCATGATTAATAACAGGGTCCTCAGTGTGCACTGTTTTATCTACTGATAAATTAGAACTTGCTTGAATTGTAGTTGTAGTTGTGGTCCCTTCTGCTTGATCCAAAAATTGAATTTCCATTTCATTTTCAATATTCATAAAATTGATAAAAACACCATCATCAGTCCGCTTTGCAATCTGCGATTCGTAATCATTGGTGGATGGTAATACTTCTGAAATTATTTTCTTCAAGGACTCATCCGAGATGTAAGAAAAATATTCCTCAGATGATAATGTCATCTGAAGTGTTGAATGCTCGCCAATATTATTTTCTACTTCTGTTGCATTTTTTGTTGCTTTATTATTCTCTTCGTTCACCATTTCAATCATACGTCTTCCTCGACTTGTCATTATCTGAGAAAAGTTTACACAATCAAATTTGGTTTTTGAACAAATAGTATTAGGCATTAGCAATTTTTAAAAGCTTTGGTTCGAATGAACTTGCCGAAAAGTTAAATGCATAATATTCCGCATTATTTAAACTAAACAACATAACCTCAATACTATGTGAGTAGTAAAGAAAACAAAAAACCTCATAATTTACGTAATAAATAATAGTACTTACATAAAGTATTATCAGTTCTTTCCTATAGTATTCTATGTTGTTTGTAATGCACCACTAATATGCTAAAAATATGCTTTAAAACGTTTTTAGGTGAGAGTAAATCAATCTGTCAACACTGTCAAAAAAAGGCGCCAAAGGCAGGAATGAGCAGGAAGAAACAATGAAACATCTCCTATGTGTTTTTTTCAAAACGCGCACTATGCTAATATTCATAGAAGTTTGCTAAATCAAAAGCTCCTATGTATACATGGAATACATGGGAGGTATTTGAAAACGATTTTTTTTCAAAGACCACATAAGAGATACAAATAAAGGTTTTGAATTAAGTAACAGTATTATCTACGCATGGGAGGTTTTTCCAATCGGTAGAACAGTTGAAAATCTACGCAATGTCATATTTAACTCATTTTCGTAAAATCGACCACATAAGAGGTATTTTCCCGTTGACGACGATATACAATATTTTTACGCGCTGCTCGAATACTTTATCGTAGTTAAATAGTTTCTTATAACCGTTCGATTTACGTATTTTTCAATGGTTTTCATTATAACATATGAATATTATGTGATTTTATTAATACTTTATTAAAGTAAATAATTATTTAATATTACACATCATACATATTAAAATTATGTCAAATTAATGTTATTTCAACAAAATGAATATTATTTATGTAATAAATAAATGTATCTTGAATCAATATTTTAGTATTCTGTTCTACAACAAAAAGGTTTTAAAAAATCATTTAAATAAACTCAATAGTTAATCAAAAATGTTTTGAGTATCTCTAAATGTTTGTAGACAAGCTGGATTTTACTCGCTAAGATATTATTAAGATCTAATTTTATTGCAACGGAGAGAGAAAACATTTTTGAGAAGGGAATATAAAGGTCTAGACATATACAGGGAGAAAGGTCTGTCATGGACCATTCATAACAGTTGAGGAAATGTGGATGTTTAAACACAGGCAGAATAGTGAGTGTTACAAAGTGTGTAAAGTGGCCACATAACCCAGCCCACGACAGGTCATAAGTCATGTAAATGCCTAGACTTCCATATACCCTCAACTCACTGCTTTCTTCAAAATCATAGTTTAAGTTTTCCCTCTCTGTTGCAATAAATGAAGATCTCAACAGCAGTTATATTAATTTTTCATTTTTTGCATTAATTCTACGGGGAAGTATTATTCCTTTGTCAGTAGACAGTGAAATACGATTAAACAATATTCTAAGTCTGTCAGTTGTTACAAATTGTCTAAGGCCTAAGGTTTAAGTCAAAACAGCTGTTTACGCCAGCTGAATGAAGCGGTTAATTGGGGTAATGCAACATCACCTGCACGTTGTGGGGATGATTATATATGGGAAGGGTTGATTATGGACAAGAGTGGGAGTAAAGGAAACTTGCAGTTGGACGAACCTATAAAACAAGTTAACGAGAAAACGATTCAACCAATACAATATACAAATATATTTCATTCAGCTTTAAATAAAAATGCTTTTTAAACTTCATGATAACAATCGGATGATTTTGAGATGTTCAAATCCAGGTTTACGATTTAAACTTTCAATCTCAAAATGTTTATATTTTTATCAAAAATTAAGTTGAGTTTGGCGGTTTTATAATACCAATTACGTGGTAATAGATAAAATTCCATACACGTTTTCAATATTTTTAAAGAAAATCATTTAACAAATTACAACAGGGATGGAGAATACCATAAATAAGGGAATATGGAAGTCTAGGCATTTACAGGGCTTATGACCTGTCATTGGCTGGTTTAAGTGGCCACTTAACACACTGTGTAACATTCACTATTTTGCCTATGTTTGAACATCCAAATTTCTTCAATTCTTCCATTTGTTGATTTTAGTGAAGTTAAAGAGCTGAAACCTTTATTGTTGCGAAGAGATTCATCTGACTGAATTATTTCACATACTAAGCAAACCAACTGGTCCAAGAAGAAGTTTAAAAATTGAAAAATTGTTTTCAGGCGAAGTTTCGGGGTTTTTGATTTGTGGCCCTTTTGTTTTTAAGCAGCGATAACAACGATTTGTGCATATATAAAAACAGTTTGAATATTTTAAATTAGGATGGTAAGTGTACAATCGTTATAAATAATGTTAGAATAAGTACAGATGTACAATGTACATATTGTGTTGTAAATATTATAATAGACTATGTTTATCATAGAACTAAGGAAAATAAAAATTGTTCATTAGCATATTACAACAGAGGTGAAGTTTATTTTAGAGAAGGTTATATAGAAGTCTAGGCATCTACAGGGCTTATGACCTGTCATTTGTAATTTTTTTTTTATTCATTTTTTTTTTGGTATTTTTACAATAAACATGATAATAAAACAGAGTATTAAAAAAATAAAGCATAATTACATATTAATAGAAAAATAGTAAACAAAAAAATCCCACAAAGGCATGACCTGTTCGTGGGTCTACAAGAAAATGTTAAAGAATTTTTGCTTCTATAGTAAATAATGGACAGTTATAATATTTTTGTATAAAATAAGACAGAAAAAATAAAATATTCTGTAAAAGATAATATGGTATTTTTTTTGGCTGGCTTAAGTGGCCACTTTACACACTATGTAACATTCACCATGCTGCCCATATTTGAACATCTATATTCCTTCAATTCTTTTATCTGTTGATGTTTGTGAAGTTAAAGACCTACAAACTTTATTTATGTGGGTGATAACAGGTTATAAACCACGTAGATGCCTAGACTTTCTGTATTGCCTTCTCTAAAATGTTCTCCATCCTTGTTGTAATATGTTAACATCAACAGCTCCACGGGGAGTAGAATCCAGTCCTTTTCTGCAAAAATTACACAAACTCAAAATATTATTAAAAATAATAAATTAAAGGAAATATAATGAATTACACAATTCCGTTAAAAGAAAGATACCGTTTACATACGATTTAAAAAAAGGCGTTTTTCCGTAATAATATTTAGCCACCAACACATAACGCAACTGGTACACGATTCGAAACGGATTATTATATCGTTCGTAACACGAGTGTTTTTTTATTCCTCCTTATTATCTCCGGATAAAGGGTCTCCAGATGCAACGGTCTTCCTTTTGTAATGCAATGCGGCTGCGGCTGTGTGCAGAAAACAAGATGATACGCACACACACGCACGGGTGCATTCACCATTCACGCACACCGCGACACGGACCTATGATATGCACCGCACCAACACACGCGCGCGGGGTAGCAGTACCACCTGGCGGAGGCATCCTAAGAAACCAGCTCTTATTGTAAGTAATAACTCGGATCGTCTCTACCTGGTTTCGTAGCTCGTGCCAAAGGGGATACTTTAGGGTTGCGACGAAAGGAACTAATAGGGGTAAAGAGTGTAATAAATATCAACCAATCAAATTTAAAGATAAAACAAAATACGACATGAATTGATCACCTTCGTACATATTTTTAAAAAAAAAACTGGGTTTCATATTAAAGCCAATAAACAATACCTCTACTCCGGAATATCTACGGAAACTATGCATTCCAGATGGACTAGCTGACGCTTAGATCAGCTACGTCTACGGCGAGAAAAAAAGTTATTATACATCTACGCAAACATCGCACTAAATTCAGTGAATGCGCATTTGCGGTCGCAGGCCCTATGGCATGGAATGCTCACAAGCAGAGGCGCGAGGCTGTGAGAGTGAAGTGATGTTTCGGAAAAAGATCAAAACCCGCTCGTTCTCTAAATCATTTGAATAAATCTGTAGCATGTAATCACAATTACAAATTTAAAATCTTTAATTAAATTTATTTATCTATAGAATCACTATGCAAAGCGCCCTTGAGGTATTATATTACGAAAATGGCGCCATATAAGTTATCAATTTTTCTTATAGTATTTCATTGATCCCAAACTTCCAAAATTTTCCTTCTTTTAAAAACACGCTCAACCTGGATTCAAACTAAAGATATAAGATCTTTTTTCTATGATATATTTTGTTGTCCTTTAATGATAAGGAATATTTTTATGTTTTTTAAATATTTTTATGTCCTTTTTTAATGACTATAAAATAAAAAAGTACATTCTAGTATTTTATAGAATATTTTCTTTTCTCTTTCTTATATTCCACAAAAATATACCTTTCTATTTATTATAGGAGCAAAAAATTCATAAACATTTCTTGTATACCTACGAATAGGCCATGCCTTTGTGGGATTTTTTGTTTACTATTTTTACTGTTAATATGTATTTTATTGCTATGTAATTATCATTTTTTTATGAATACTCTGTTTAACCTCTTGTATTGTAAAAAAAAAAAAATAATAATAAAAAAAATTGAAATAAAAAAACATCTGTTCTGGAGTATTAATATTATAGATAGATAGTTTTTTTAATATTAAAGAGAAATAAAAAACATCATTATAATTATTTAGTGCATACCTTATACCTAAAAACTACGTTTAATTTGATACAAAGACAAAATAGGTAATTTACTAAACATCAGATTTGCTTCTCTAATTTCAAACATCTAAAATAATTTATTTATTAGTGTATACACGGCACAAATGCCTTTTATAAACATAATCATAAATACAATTAACGTAGGTACAGTGTTCTATTACAAAATTATGAAATAATATAATAACAATATATCTATACATATTACACAGTTGTTTTATAATTGTTCTATTTAATAACTTTAGGATTTTAAAACTTAACATACTTAATGTTAGTATTTTTATCTTTATTGTGCCACTGCACGGTGGAAATTGACTCGTATCATGGCAATTTTTATTTTTTCCGCAGCTGCTCTAAATAAGGCATAGGAGTTACAGTGGAACCACTTTCTCAAGTTTTTAAGCCAGGAGACACTTCTTCTTCTGACTCTACGTTTTCCTTTAACTTTTCCTTGCACTATGATACGGACTATTTCGTACTTCTCTCCCCTAGTATTACGTAAGAAAAAAGTCTTAATTTTGAAAAACTATAATCACCTGCATTACATTATGTTTAATTGTTGAAAGACATAATAATTAGTGACCGACCGAAGTAGTTTCAGTTTCGGCCAAAATTTGGTCAAACTTCGGCTCAGCCGAAACCTGGTCGGCTGTACTCGGGCGCATCTTATGGCTCGTGACTCTAAAGTTCTCGCGAGTTCTAAGATCTTTTAAATTTATATTTTTGTAATTGCTTTGTAATTAATAAGTTCAAATTCTTATAGCGTCCATTGAAGAACTGTTACGTATAAGTTATATATATAACATATATTTATTTGACTTAAATTACAAATTTAAAAGTTTCAATTAAATTTGTTTATCTATAGAATCACTTTGTAAAGCGCTCTTGGGGTATTATATAACGAACATGGCGCTGTATAAGATATCTATAATATAATAACACAACTATTTTGTACTTTAATTATAATAATAAAAATACGTATATTGTTTTATTCCACTTTTACTTCTAAATTTTTACTAGTGACCGAGTTTCGTCGTGACCGACATCGTCAGACTAAACAAATTTCTATGTTATATACAAGTGCTTACTTCTCTCCCCAATCTTTAAGAAATTTATAATTGCCGCTAGGTCAATAATGTCTCGTCTTTTGTCTCTCTGAAATATAAATTATTTATTTGTACACGTTTTCTTTTATTATGTTGTTTACAATATGTAGCTTAAGTTGATTTGATTATCATTTTTATCTAACTTTTTTAAAACTTGTTTAAATGCCAATATCTACGGGTTTATTTAATAACCTGTCGATTGGTTGACATAATAAAATAAAAAATAGCAAAGAACTAAAAAACGCTAAAAACTAAAATTAAATTTTGGAGAGTTACAGTTATAACATTTACTAGATCTATAAAAGTAGATTTGTATTAGAATAAAAACAAAAAAAGTCTATCATTTATGTAAATATATTGATGAATTAAAAAAAAAAAAACAATTTACTTATTAGAATTATGCCTTTTATTCCATTGCGTATTTGATTGAAACTTATTTCAATAAACTTGTAAAATTTAACAAATAAAACGCCTAATTTTGGGCGTTTTGAAGTGACTGTTAACTTATTTAAATAAGTTTCGGTTTCTATCACATTTCAGGCCAAAACTGGAACGAAAACCGAAATTATGTTTCGGCTGAAAATCTCGTTTCAGTCACAAATAATAATTCAATATAAACACCGATATCAGTAGAAGTACTCATTAACGAAAAGAGCGATTTGTTTTTTACGGTAGGCTATTGTACTACGAATAAACGTAACCTTTTCTATGACGGAGCTATTTTACCAAGAGCGACTATGTTTTCACAATACGAAGACGCTCACAAAGAAAGGGATTTCGCTCCGGAATATCCTTCGATATTCACAATGAAAGATACGGGAAGGTAACAAAGAGGGGATGAATGGTGTATTAAATATCGTTCGGAGGGTTCGGCAATGAAAAGACTCAATCGCTGAGGAGAAACGGTATGAAGTATAGAGTACTTAACTACAGAGTACCGGAATAGAGCTACGTTTACCTACAAAGTGAAAACATTCATTTGTATAATACTGCTTTCATATCTAAAGGCAATGTCGATATTTATACTGTTACTGTTAGTCGACCACCTCAAACAGACAAAAAATTAAATTAACATTAACTTTTCAGAGCTAATATAACTTACTACTACTACTACTACTACTGCTACCATCACGCCATTTCCCCGTAGGGGTAGGCAGAGAGAATGGACCGCCACACACGTCTTTCCTGGCATACACTCCTAGCCTCTTCCACATTCATACATCTTGTCATACATGCCCTTCGGTTCTGTCTGCTTTTGACATGACCAGACTTAAGATTTTGGTTTATCTGATCATGCCACGTCTTCCTTGGTCGTCCTCGTCTAACGTTGCCGTTCATTTTTGCCATATATACTTGTTTTACCATTCTTTCGTCATCCATTCGTTCTACGTGACCAAACCATCTCAGAGACCCTTTCTTAATCTTATCAATTATACTTGTCTCAGATTTACACTCTCGCCTGATTTCATCATACTGGCTATAAGTTCACTCAGATGCTTACGGGTCATGGTGGGTTCATGAGCTACCTGTATCGCTTCAAGCTCTCCGACATCGACAGCTGCTCATGCGACGATAAAACACCTCAAGATTTCCCTCATCTGTTGATGCGTTGCTTTTTCAGCTTTCAACGACAACAGCTGGAGGCGCGATGCAGAAGCCTGGGTGAAGATCTATGCGACATCCTATCGGTGATAGGTAATAAAGAACCCACACGAGAGGTAGTATCATACATGGTCAATATAGTGCAGGCAATTGGTAAAATAAACCAAAGTAGGGAACAAAATGCCGAACGCTCCTCTAGTGGAACGGAAGGCCTGTTGACTACTGCCAACAGGCCGGCTTCTCCAGAAGAGTTTTAAGTGAGAAGTTCCCGATTGGCCCACATTAGTATATCCCTCCTGATCCCAACAGTTTAGATAAATTTAAAGAAATTTGATTGCAGAAAAATCCTTTTTTTTTAGTTATAAACCTTGTATATTATAAGCAAGGTAAACAATAAAGCAACTCCCATATAAAAAAAAATTAATTAAAAAACCGCATGCGCTTAAAGGCTTAGTTATGCATACATTTGGTAAAATATTATTATTGGTACTAAAAACTAAGAGAAAAACTGTGTTATAGGTTGCTGGAGGTAATTTAAATACGAGCACCGATAGTACTTTCCCGGTATATTCAAAAAATTCCCCTCACATTTGGTTCTACCGCAAAACCGAAGAAAGTTTACCGGAAACAGTTGGTAAAATAAAGTTCTTCACGATGGTTGCGTATGTTGGCGTTGGGAACATCTAACATCCGCATCCGCATCCGGCCGGATGAGAAATGGAAAATAGAAACACCACTCAAATTATTTGATTTGAAAATCGTCTCCCTACGAAAAAAACTATTGAATAATAAACAGAAACAAGGTAGGTACTATTAATATTTACTTAAACAATACATGTACACCAAAATAATTAATAATAGTTAATTAATAATAGATCACACAAATATAAATATGGTGATAAAACATTTGAAATTAATGAATAATGTTCATATAATAAATGATTAAAAAAGCGTAATTAAAATGATAAAAACCAACAATATTGTAATCAATAGGTTATTACATCAAACATATATTTTATAAAATTTTAAGGCTATTAAATGACAGATGATTTTGCAATAGAACATAGTAACTTTTATACTTGAAAAATTAATTATTTGGTTAGTTATAGGTAAAATTAGTTTTATTTTTCGGGTTTTGTTACCCAGTCATGGGGTAAAAACCAACAAAATTGAAATAAATAGGTTATTCAATCAAACAGATATTTAATAACATTTTAAGGCTATTGAATGACATATGATTTGCAATAGAACATGTAACTTTTATACTTGAAAAAATAATTACTTGGTAAATTATGGGTAAAATTAGTTTTATTTCCCGGGCCATGTCATATGTCATTTATATTATAATCACTACGATACCGATAAAATTTTATTGTTTTTTTTTTATTTTCGGCAGGTAAAATTTGAGTTTACTATATCGATAAACGTCGGTAAATCGTTTACCTCATTTCTGTGTTAAGGGTTCCGAGCAGGGGCGGCAGAGCACGGCAAGGTAGGATTGTAGGGCAGATGGCGAAAAGCAGATGCACGGAGCAGCAAACACAACAAAAAAATACTAACTCGCCAAAAAAACTTAAGAAATATTCCATCTACACGAGTAAGCGGTACACATGCATATAGGTACATACCAATATACATATTTATTATTTGTTTTAACACTTTACATACATAAACAGTTTACATACATTGTCGGATATTGTCATTAATTCTAATGAGCGGGTAGCAAACACGAATGATAGCAAAAAACTGTATTTTCTTGAATGACAATAGCCTATATCTATAATAGTAGTTTTATACATTTAAAAACATCAGATTTAATATTTTTTTAAATTCGAAGCCCTTCATATAAGTCGCCAAATGATAAATCCCAGAATCATGCATGTAGCATTCCTTAGTTAAAGGTACACGGACTATCTTTTCGTTCTAGTAACGAGAGAACCCTTTTAATACCCTGTCATCGCTCTAATTTTCTTGCGTCATCTTTCACAGTAGTAGCCGCTCGATTGTGGAATAATCTACACACTAATGCTAGAGACGCCCCTTTTTTTTACATTTAAGTCAATATTGAAATGTTACTATCTAAATACTTAAAATGTTCCTTTATCCTTCTTTTTTCCTTCCCATCGCCTCTCCTCTCTTCATAGTATAGTGTTATTTTTTATATTCGTAGTGTAATGTTTATTTTTAATATATTTTTTATTTTGTTAATCTTTGTTTTCAATTTTTGTATCAAATTTTAAGATTCAATGTGTCCATGTATTTGTAATTTTCTCAAACTGAACGGTTTGGGTAGGTAGGAAGAAATTGCCTTAAGGCAATATATGCCCGCCTTTATATGTATATATATTTTGTAGATGTATATAAAGTGTTAAATAAATAAATAAAATACATCAATTTAATCAAGTCACAGTAAAAGGATTGTTGGTAAGTAGGTACTACGTTTGACGATTTCAACATTAAGGGTTAGCAACACTGCCTCCCTTAGATGGGAAAGGACGGCACAAAATATTAGTTCAGTAACTACTGCATACTGGTTGAAACGCTGCATTGGGTACCAAAAGTGGTCAGAGTATATACTTTTGATTATCTTTTATTTAAGTACTTGTAATGTAAACTACAGTGATGGAGTTACGCAAAGAAAATTGAGAGGCTTTTTTAAAAGTAGTTATTATAAGACAAATAATATTTTGTTAAGGATTTTTCCCCATCTATTACGGCTTTTATTATTCTTGTAAATATTAGTAATAATATTTACAAATGTTAAATGGAAGCAAAACAATATTACAGAAAACAAAAAAGATAAATCAGATAAAAGCTTATACAACATTAAAATACATAGAACATGATAGATCTTAAAATAAAACAACAAAATGTGGAAAAACACAATAATAATGTATATTATCAAGAAAAATACCCGAACGTTCTTAGAATTACAAAGAGAATTGAGATAATAAAATATTTGAAACTAAAAACAGAACGTCACAATTTTCTAGAAAGAAAATTGAATAAAAGATTTTCGAGAGAAATCTTTCGAAACGATTGTCGGAGTATCGATAGGAGTAAAATAAAATGTTGACCACTTTACATGCATAATATATTTATTATGTGTAAAGGTAAACGTTATGAAAACAATTGTTTTCACCGACTGGCGAGATTCTTCTCAAAATGACTTGCGAAGGTAAACTCTATTTTACGAACTCTCCGATATGAGGAGCGAAAAGAGATTCTTCGAAGATTCCATAGGAATTCGTAGAGGGATCGCATCGATGAAGTTATTAAACGTACTAATCGTGTGTCACATAGACCACGTTACAAATGAAGAGGTTCTCAGCAGGATAAAAAAAACCGGGCACCTGTCAAACACCATATCGGAAAGGCGAGCAGAATGGATAGGTCAATGGTCGGCACACTTATTAGTCAGAGCCTAAGATTAGCAACACAAAAATTAGGATTTTTTTTGAGAGCCGACGAACTATATTACGCAGTAAAGGTTTACGTATTTACTCTGTATTTTAAGCAAAAAGTGTTTGAATAGACGATGAAAAAGAGCTTTAGCGACAATTGTGTTGACAATCTTGATCACTAAATCCAGAACATTTAAAATTTATTCTGGAAATGTATTTTTACAATGGGCTTCTTGATGAATGATGCAATGGTAAAAAAGTATCTTTAAATGAATTTTTGCATTAAAAATAGAAACAAAACCTTTCTCACTTCGGTCATACTTTTAGCCCCATATGTTGAAATAGAAACAATTTTATCTAGTTTAATATGACGCTTTTCCGTGCATTTAATGACAGCATTTTCAATATCCTCAATAATCCAATCTTTTCTCAACCACGCGGCGGCGCCCCTCTCGTTTCTCCCCTGCAGAAGTACGCAACCATTTGTTTATTTTAAATATTTTCTTTTAAAAACATTTGTTCGTTCTAAACATTGTTTTAAATATGCTAATATGTCGTCTTGACCATACTGATCATCGTGGTTTCGGATGTGACAGGGTTTAAAGAACACCCTGTATACAAATATAAGTTACATAAATACGATGGAATTCCATCAAGAATTGTCCGTAAATAACATAAATCAAACACTATATATTATTAACCTTACGATTGATTTTGGACTAAAAATATGAGAGAAAAGTTCTTAGTCCACTTCCATAGCCTTTCTCGACGTCTCTTTCCTAATTCCGGTCACCCGTGCACGTGGACCCGGCGCGGCGTGGCGTACCGGAAGTGGAGATAAGTCTTTCCGAGTTCTCGGTTTCCCACCGGAAGCTTTGTCTGGAACTCGCTCCAGATTCCACTCTGACCTTCCCGCTAACTTCACAGCGAGTGCCAACTACCGAACTACCAACATCATCTGGCGAAGAACGGCAAGGAATACATTTTGTCACGAGTCAAAGTTCGGGATACTAACTTGTCGACTCGGAAACGAAATTTTACCACAAATTTGACAGCTAAGCATTTCCTCACAGCTATTACAATATTGAAAGTTGAATCATATGATACTTTTATCTCTTGAGAAGAAATTCGGTGGCAGATAAATTTGACAGCTTAGCATTTTCACACAATTATTACAAAATTGAAAGTTGAATCATATGATACTATTGTCTCTTAAGAGGAAACGCGGTGGCAGATAAATTTTATGAATAGGTATTTGAATATAGTTTTTCTGTCACTCTCTCGCAGATGCCTCCCCGATACAGTGAGAAAAATAAACTCCACGTCGGACTGATTAAGCCTAGCATAAATTGACGTTTCATAGTCCCGTTTAAAGAAAATCTCGATTTTCATTTATAAAAACTAAAATATGACATTGAGAACAGCGCGGCGGCGCTCAAATAAGTTGACGGTCCCTACGTATACCATCGAATCTGCATTTTGCGAGGTTTACAGGAGAGCACAAACAAAGCTTGATAGCTTCTTAAAAAAAACATCACGGTTTGTTTTTGCTCTCCCGTAAACCTCGCAAAATGCAAATTCGGCAGTATACGTAGGAACCTCCAAAATATGTGTGAAAATTTGTGTTATACAGCCATCAAGCGGGTAAACCATAAAAACAAGATTAATTAATTTTTTTAACAAAGGAGAGTTTTTTTTACAATGAATTATGTATACTTAACAAAAAAAAGGTTTTTTTAGCAATGACTAATTTTATCAGATTAGCGATGTATTTAGCCAGTTTCAATGTCTAATTAGCGATGCATAAATAAAACCTTGGGCCCTATATGCGGTGTTGGAGTTTATTAGCAAAGCTTAGCAAGAGACTGTGTAATATCACAGTGTGTCGGTCCTCACTCACACCCGCTGCCGGCCAATGAGGAAGTTTAGTGGTTATTTTTTTAAATTATTTGTTAATAGATTATTAAACTAAGCTAAAACTTTTTTAAAAAAATGTATTGTATTTTCAGCGCTATGATTTTGTATTTCCGAAATAACTCCGCGTGTGACGTTAGAGGTTCTCTTCCGCTTATTCTCGATCAGTTCTGCCCGTTGGCGGCAAGCAAACCGGAAATCTTCCATAACTCCCTTATCATTATTTGCTGTGGGAAATTACAGAACTAACACTGGCATCTTTTCACCTATGCCGAGAATGCTCCGGCTTTACAACGAAGTGTCCGAAGACAGCTCGGTTGATTTATTCCTACAGAAAATTCCTTCAAAAAATAAATTATTAACTCACTTTTCGAAAGACGACACTTACCGACATGGCAATGATGTCTTGTATCTTGTCACTATGTTTTAATAATTATCTCTTTGTGTATATTTATCATTTTTCTTATATTATGATGTTTACAATATAAAATATAATAAAATAAAAAAATAATCATAGAATCTTGGCTAGAGTTCGCTACGATACCAAGTGATCACAATCAAAATTTACTAACCAAATTAAGAACAATGCCAAAGAAACCTTAGGCCCCGACGCCAAAAGAGCGGTCTCGGTCTGCCCCCATACTAACAAATTTCTGGTAAGTAGTATTAATTTTAATACTTACAAAAAACTTAAGTGGGAAATGGTGGCCATCACCAAAAAAGGCAATCTGGATAAATGGCGTAGCCAACACGATCTTCTACCGGAGTACGCCGGGAGGCGGGGGCGACACTGGGCTTTGTTTATTCGCTCCTTTATCCTCTAATCGGATACGGAAGTTGGCAGAGCTTGTTACCCCGTGGACCGGTTACTATTTCTAAAAGTTTTTACTCCGGAAAGGTCTAAAAAGTCGGACCGGAAACAGGATGTGAAAACTGGTGGAAATATTTCCATTGAAATCAATCTTCAGATAGCGGGATAGCGTTGAAAAGCGTTCTTTATTTGTGGAATCATTCAATCAAATTATTTGAATGTTTTTTTTGCGCCGAAGTGACCACTGCGGTACAAAATACATTGATACAAACGTATATATTAGAAATAATATGTATTAGATTGAATTTATTAACGTTGACTCGTATTCATAATGTAATTGGACTTTGTCTTATTTTAAAATCAAAACACAAAATGCAATTGCCACTATGCATGGCCGTAAAAGTGTACAATAAGCTTCCTAAAACAAAAAGAAAGTCTATTGTATCAAAGTTTTTCAAAAGCGTATTTTTTTTTAAAGATATTATTTCTAATATTCATTAATATTTGGTAGACGTAACTGAGAAATGGTTTAAAAGTAAATGCTGTGAGCACTAGGTATATACTGTCATATTTATTAAATGTTTTTATGCTTGGTTTAACTGTAGGTCATAGATTGACAGTTGTAAAAAGTCCGCTATTTAGCCATGTGTGCATGTATAAATTGTTTTCTTATATTGTATATTATGGGCCTTACTTATAAACCTGGTATAAAGTTACGCCTAGGCATAGTGGTAGAATAAGGATTGGAATATCATCCTTTATCCTCAAGTCCCCCTTAAAGCCCTATGATTAATACAGATTTTTATTATTATTATGGTATCCAATTTCAATTAAAAACCTATGTTTTAATTTTGTTTCAAATCTTATTAATTGAATCGGCATTGGCTTGTGATAAAACACCGAGTTTTGTACCACCTGTAGATGGGAGGAGTGCTCTTCCGAAACTATCGTTGTTTTCTTTATATAAAATGAACGTGCAGCACTAAGAACAATTTTATTATTTTCATAACAATTCATAGTTTCTCTCTCTTTTCAATTCGTGCCTCATGTCTGAGGGTGGTGATTACGCCTGACTTCAGGCACGGCACGTCTGTGGACAGTCTCCCTCGTTGACGTCCACGCGATTCACAGTTTAAAATCAGTTAATTATGTGAGTTTAAGAATATTTTTAATAAAAAAATATTAGTACATTATTACTAATATTTCTGATATTTGTAATTTCGAATATGTATTGAACAAACTTATATAGTTTAATTACTGTTTCTTGAGTAAAAAAAATTCGCTCTACATGAGTTTTTACCCGAAGAGCTGAAACGCACTCAACCCAATATTTTTTTAAATATTGGAATGAAATAAATAAAACAAAATAAACCAGTCAATGACATGTCATGACTCCTGTAAATGCATAGTTTCCACGTTCTCTTCTCAAAGGGGTTTTTCACCTGTTGAATCTAATAAACAAAAATGTGGAAGCTAACAGCATTTTATACCTACAGCATTAATTTTTAGTTTCTGTGCCAAAATACGGAGGTTAGTGCCAAAATATAAGATATATCATTTACTTGCTGAATATATTATTCAATTTCAATTTCATTAATTCATATATATGTAGATTACAAAACGAAATATATCAATTCATACATAAAGACAAAATGAAAATAAAAAGGTAAAATTAGGTATATATAAAAATAAAACATAGGTGTACATAAGACATCCAGAGAACAATATGTCAAAAAAGTAAGAGAATCTTGTAACGAAAAACCCCTCCAGAGACGTGAAAAATGTTAATGTCCAAAGTAATATTGTTCAACATAGAGATACAACCTGCCTGCCTCCCAACAGGCATAACCATTGGCAGGTTAGTCCTGTATAATGAAATGTGAAACAGTAAATGCTGGCGCTGTCTAAGGTAATTATCCGGAACATAAAAGCTAATGCTACGCATAATTTCAGGGTTGTCAATAATACCGCGCAAAAATCGAAAGAAATGCGTAGTAAAGTACACATTCCTTCTGGTCTTCAAACTGCTGTAACCGAGCATACCCTGGAGGAACTTGGTGGGACAAAGTCATGATTATATCCGCACTCCCTCATGTAGAGAAACCGAAGAAATTTCTTCTGAACCCTCTCCACCATAAGAGAGTACTTTAACTCACACGGTCCCTAAATCATCGAGCCACTCTTAAGTCTACTTCGCACAAACGAGTTATAAAAAATTCTCAGTACTCGTGTATTACCAAAGACCCTGGCAGTACGCAGGACGAATCCTAACATCTTCAACGAACTACTACAAACTGTTTCGATCTTATAGTGAAATGTCAGGGAAATTATAAATATACATAAATAAAAATTAATGCATTACAAAAATAATTTAAATAAAAATTTAATTTTAAAAAAGCAACTTAACAATCTAGACAGCTACACTCACAATCTAATTCAGGAACTAAATTTAAAGTCAACTAATTGCCTTCACACCTGCGAATCATCGACAGTTCCAGTCAGTTTAGATCTCAACTGAAATGTCACTTCTTTTGTTTATCATACCATCAATTTTAAATCAGAAAATATAATATGTGACTTTAGCGAGAATTTAAGTTTACGAATAAATTGTTAAGTGTCCTTGAGGTGTTATCTCACAAAAAATGGAGCTTTATAAATAAATCAGCCAAATGCTATTATTATTATTAAAGGAAACATTCTTAAAAAAATAAACGGAAAATAAAAAGAAGGGTATGTTGATTCTTCAAGACTGCATTAAGTTCTTTGGACCTCTTCCAGCTGACTTATTTCAATTCCCAGGAGCCACTCTTTGAATTCAATTGGAAATTTATTTTTGAAAGAGTTAGCAATTTATGTATTCAATTTGAAAAAACTATTGATGATACTATGGAGGAAACTGGGTTTGGTATTTTCACGTCCCGATAACTAGTGAAAATATGAATACGAAGAGATGAAAATGCAAATGAATGTGTGTACAATAGCAATGTAGGGTAGAGTTCAAGGACGTTTAGTACATTGGTGTGAAGCGGGAGCAGAGAGGGGTGAGTTGGGGGCTGAATAATGTTGCGGAAATATAAATATACTATGGTCAATAAAGGGGAGTCGGCGGGTGTCAGAAAGGATGGGACATTGTAGAGAAAATATTTACGTATACGAGGATGTTTAAATCTAGGTAACGGAACTGGAATTAATAATTTTAAAATGTGATGAGAAGCCCCCCCCCCTTAGCGAATAGGGCATTTATTTTAAAGCATACTTATAATATTTAAATCTCCATTACACAGTCGTGTAAAAAAATACATCAAAAAGATGAAATAAAAACACATTACTATAAAAGGCGTCAATTCAGTACGGATAAATTGAATATGTATATGTGACGACGTCGAATAGTTTATTCAGCCACTCGATTGGTCGGCTAGTCTGTTCATCAAATGCCGGCAATCAATCGAATGGCTAACGGACGCTTAACCAAAATATCAAAAGCCACGTTTAACGAAAGGGCTGAACGTCGCATAGCCTCTTTAATTTTAATATAACAGTAATAATTGTTTTTTTTATTTTTTTATTATTTTATTATTTTATTTATTAAAGAAAAACAACAGTTGTTATATAAGAATACAAAACATAAAAAATAGTACATACATCCAGTTAAAGTTTTTCACGAATATAATGAGAGAACATGTTACACAGTAAAGAGAAAAATAATATATTATATAAGACATGAGAAAAGAAAAAAAAAATGAGGAAATAGAGTGGAGAGGGATTTTCATAATATAGTTGACCAATTAAAAATTTTGATATTATAATAAAATAAACATAATTAAAGGAACATGAACTTATTACACACTGACAAATGTTTTATTATGTGAAATTAGGGTAGGTTAGGATAGGTTGGATTAACTTTAATGATATTTTATTATTTTTTATTATTAACTTAACCCAACCTTTCCTAATCTAATCCAAACGGCCTAGCCATTCCAACCGAAAGTCGGCATTTAATGAACAGTCTAACCGTCCTATCGAGTGGCTGATTGAACTATTTGGTGGTAACATATATAAAAAACAACATTCATAAATTAAGCACAACAATCGAATAGTTAAGTAAATAAGATTTTTGCTTTCAAGAGAGGTACTATCCCCGGGTACTATCCCCGGTTGTACCCTCAGACTTCATACTGGGAATGCTTGGTTACAGTAGTTTGAAGTTTGAAGAAAATCATTTCTGCTTATGTATTTTTTTCCGATTGATACGTGATATTGCGATCAACTTAGGTGTAATGGAGTTTCTTTGTTTTATATTTCTGCTTGCAGAACCAGCCTGCCATTGGAAATGCCAGTAGGAAGAGAAATGTCTTTACTTAACCTTATTTCTCCGGATACCGAATCGACATTTTCCATTTTACTGAAAGCAAGTTCAGAAAGGAAAGCTTCATTTTACTGTAATTATTATCGACGGGTATTTTTATGTTACCATTTTTCACATTAAAATTGTATTTATTTTTTTCGTGTTATGTGTGTCTTGAAATATGTATTTTGTAATGTACAGTACATAAACGATTGATAATATAAATTGAAATTTCAGACAAAATGCATTATTAATAAGATTTTCTTTGAGTACCTAACAGAAAATGTGACGTTTTAAATCAATGAATCAACAAAAAGTCCGACTCAAATTTTAAGAAGAAATTATAAATAAAAAATACATAAAAATAATAAAAACTCAACAACATTTTGGATATGTCTTAATGTTTGTAGACAAGAACGGTATTTTGCCACATAGTGAGTTTATTAAAATGTATATATGTTATACATTAGAGGGTGGCAATTAAACAAGCTAATGAAATATCATAAGCCGTCTAAATGCCTAGACTATCATATTGCATTAGTAACTAATATTTTGCGTCAACCTAGCCAGGAATCAAACCCGGGACCTCTGACTTACCTGAGTACATGAAAAATATGGAAGCCTAATTAAAAAAGAAAAAATAATGTCTCTTTTAACCAAATCAGGGCACGTATTATAATGGAAATTAAAATTTATCTTCAATTTTATCAAGAAAGAAAAAAATTGCTTTTCTGTTTGAAAAATAGAATACGTTTACATTTTTTTTTCTCAACATGTTTAATTACAGGTTAACGACGAAGATAATTAGAATTTTTATAAAAATATACACATTTTTGTACACAAATATCGATGTTAGTTTATACCGTTGAAGATAGCGTTCATAATCGCGGCCCAGATATAATATATTACATATTAATATACCGCCTCTACTATAAACCCTGTAACCTGTCTTAAAATTGTAATAAGTGTTAAAAAATACAAAATAAACGCTGTTCTGCAGCACTGAAACTGTATATTTGTATAACGCCTATAACGAGTATATTTGTATAGCGCCTGCATGGCGGCCTCCGTGGTGTAGTGGTCAAGACGCTTGACTCACACACGGAAGGTTCCGGGTTCGATTCCCGGTGAGAACACAAAAATTAAAATGTGATTTTTCTCAAGCCTGGGTGCTCTGTGATGTAATTCACCACTGTAATTAGGCCTCCTGGCCTGTTGTGGTGCAAAAAAAAAAATGTAAAAAAAATAAAAAAATAACACCTATTCTTCTTTACGGATGAGAATAATAGCACCTCAATTGGGCCTAAATCAGCAAAATACTGAGTTTTGAGAATAGATGCCTTAGAAGAATCTTCGGTGTGCGTTGGTTTGACTTTGTAAGGGATGAAGTAATCAGAGAACGGACGCAGAAAAATCCGGTGACAACTGTCATCAGGCGGAGGCAATACGGTTAGCTAGGCCAAATACTGTGGATTCCTCCTCAGAGCCTTAACCGCACTTACTTACTATACAAGGCGTCAGGTTTGTCAGCTGCTGACTGATCTTCGGCAGTTTTTGTTAGAATCACGGGACGCGCACCTGGCTTGAAAGGAAGCATAGGAGCTGCCAGCCGACAGAGATGCCCGGAGGCTTTTTGTGGACACCGTAAGCTTCAAATAGGGAGCGAATATGGAATTACGATGATGAATAATATGACGTACCTAATTATTACCCAAACCGGGTTTTTAAATGGCGAACTCTTTAATTTAAAGGTATTCTACGATGCGGGCTAATTTTCATTTTATTTGTTAAAATCTCTAATCTTCATCATAGACACAGACAGATTAAAATTTATTTTGTAATAAACTAAATATGCTTTTTAACATACGTATTTTGGTAAATTGTATGTATCCGAAGTTTCTTCAAATTTATATAATCCCATTTATTTATTAAATACAATCATGGGCAGAAGTCAACATGGGACTATTTTTCTTCCGGATACAGAGTGCACTTCCGTGAGTGAGTGCACGTGCACCGAGTGACCTTGGCGGATGCAATAAGCAGCGAGAGATGAGTGCGCACATCCGGCCTTTAGGTCACGAGACACGTGTCCCAGTGTCGGTGTTCGCACGTGCATACTAGCGGCCGACAGCGACAGACGATCACGACAACGCACAGTATTGATTTTTAGAGGAAAATTCCCAATATTACATAACGATTTTAGTTAGATAAACCTACGTTATACGTTACAGAGTACAAAACGTACAGCGGTGAGTGTATTCACTGCACACCATAGAAAGCGCCATTTGCTAGCGAATCTGATTTCTATAATTTGCAAATATATTTTCATTTTGACAATATTTTAAACATAATAATTGAAATGTAACCCAATGTTATATTTAAATAGACCGATATCTCAACTGAGACGGAAGATTATACCAACAACAAAAAACAAACCATCATGCCGTTTCCCCGTAAGGGTTATCACTTTATCTTTGCAATCATATATCGCTTCCTCTACATTCATACATCTTCCCATGCACGCGCGCCGATTATTCCTACTTATAACATGTCCATCTTCAAGTTTTTGTTGGATTTGGTCATGCCATGTCTTTCTCTAATTTTGCCTCTTGCGACAAGCATTTATTTGCCAAGGTTGATTTAAGTGCACCGTTCACTCTGTTCCCGACACTCACCCTTCTTTCAATATCTTTCTCGGTCATTCCATCCCTAGTAAACATACTTCCCAGAAACACAAATTCATCTATTTGTTCATCTATTCCATTCACAGTGATTTTACATTTAGTCATACTTTCATTTCTTTCAAAAACCATCGCATTCGATTTATCGACATTCATCAGCAAATCGCTTCCCTTGCTTCGCTTTTCTTTATTTTTCAAATTAAAAAAAATAAAATCTCTCTTACTATTATATATGTATATATATCTGTGTGGATTTAAATGTGAATATGTAATATTTTATATGTATTCTATGTATATTCTTTAGACGCTATAAGTATAATATATTAAATCATGTAAATGAATGCATCAAAACGGGTTGTGCCCAGTGAGGTATTCATATTTTTTAAAAAAGTTTTATGTAAAACGTGAAATAATAAATAAATAAAATACATCGTAGACCTCGGTTACCAAGAATTGCAGTTCCTCTTTGTTGTTAGCAAGAAGCACGGCATCATCAACACAAAAGACAATTGACATTTAAATCACCCATTTTTGCTCACATTCTTAAGCCTTTCAGTTCTTTCATGCACTTATCGATATACACGTTGAACAGCCAAGGCGACATCACACATCCCTGCTGGACTCCTTTATGAATGTCAAACCACGATGTGTATGATCCATTTACCCTAACACATGATGTGCAGTCTTTATACAGAGAAGCAATAGCTTGTGTCAGATTTTCGATCACTCCATACTCCAATAACACCTACCATAGTAAATTTTTCTTTGTCAACTCTAACAAACGCTTTTTGCAGATCGACAAATGCACGAAATATTGTTAAAGATAGCTATGTAGGATTTTGATTGTTCAGTGTTTGTGGAGCTCCTACCCCAGTTAGAGATTGAGAGAAGGCACGAGGTTGCTGGTTAATGCGTATTTATTACATGGTGAATAAATAGTGAACTGTGTTGTGCGAGTGTTACGGCGATCATGGGTTGAAGAGACTGCATTTGAAATACATGCTGAAACTGTGACTGCGTCGAGCAGTCTTCGGGCTGGCTGGACTGACTGAAGTGAACTGCTGGGCGTTACTACACCCTGTTGTCTCTTCATGGGTCACGTTCCTTTGCTGTTCATATCTCCATGGTAGGAACGATATTAATGTACTGCAGAACGTTGATCTCTAGTTTTGCAGAATGTAATGAATTTAATTCAATAGAAAATGCTGACTTGCTTCTTGGGAGTCATGACTATATTTCAGGTGAAATTATATAGCACGCGTGGGTGTGTCATCGATCATGGACTATAAACCCCACAGAAATTACATGGTTCGTCCGAGATAAAGGGATTAAGGAATGTGGAAGTCCGGATATTATCATGGATTATAACTTGCATTGGTTGTAATTTTCGAAGGAGAATATAAGGTGAAAGCGTGTACGGGGATATCGTTTTAACTCGGTATTTCATAGAGGCATCATCTGTTTTAAAATTAAGTTTATAGCAATATTACTTATTAGTGTCAATTCTTTCAAATCATGTCGCCTAATTAATTACTTTTGGTAAATAAAAAAACAATGTTATTATCAGTGTCATTGAAACACGAAAAATTAAATGAATAGAAGTATTTCGAAATTCATATAGAAAGCGCAGTTTATACTTCACTTCTTGCTAAATGGAATAAAATATTCAATGACATATTACAATAGAGACGGAGATCTTTTTATATAAGGGTATGTACCTCCGTAAAAATTTTCAAAGCTTATCAGTTCATGGTTTACCTCTTTGTTCTAATTCTCAAAGCAGTGTCTTAATACCCACCCACAATTCCTCTTTCTTCTCTATCTCATATAGTGTCCATGCGGCTCTGCGTCAATCATCTCTAATCCACCATCAAAGATGTCACTACAGTGTCTCTGTTTAAATCACGTCTGAAGAAATATCTTCTTTCTCTTTCTTAATCTCTCTTCCTTTTCTCTTTTTTTCCTTTTTCTATTGAGTAATAGTGATTAAGGATAATTTGTATGCAAATATTTTTATTTCTATTTTTACATCTTCTTTAGTTTTTATTATTTTTATTTTCAATTAAATATGTTTTGTTACCTGAATTATAAAAATAAAACTTTTATTTTATCGGTTAATTGGAAGAAATTTCCATTAGGCAATAAGCCCGCCAATGTACAATTAACATTATGTACAAAAAGTAAAATAAAATAAACTATAAAAATAGAAGTCTAGGCATTTAAAGGCCTAATGACCTGTCATCGACTGGTTTAAGTGGCCACTACACACTGTGTAAGTCAATATTTCTTTAATTCATCTTTTGAATGCAAATATTTGGAGAAACTTAAAATAATTATTAAATGACTGAATAAAGATTCAAGAGATTACCCTATAAATTATATGCAGGTACCACACCTACACAAATAAATTTGAAATAAAACCCGATGTAAATATTGGAAACCCAAATATTAAAGTGACTCGAGCATTATTGTAAGTAATATTAATTAAAGATAGAAATACAATATTCACAATATTATGTGTGTTACTTTCCCTAAAAAGGTTTTATACCTGTTTACATCAAACAATACTTATGATATTTAATACCTGAGAAATAACACAATCAACATGTTTTTACTGGTATTAAAAAACCACACAATACGTCATGAGGCTTTTCCGCGGGAGAACAGGAGAAGAGGAACAAAGATACCCTGGAACCTCGTTTGACACGGTTCCGAAATAACACGGAGCAAATTTAGAAGATAAAAAAATTGATACATTTATCTCAGTGAGAAGTCACTGTATCATTCAACTTGTAATTTTTAAAAATATTACAATAATAATGAAATAGACCATATGAACACGAGAAGTTTTTTGTTTACTTGGTCTTAAAAATCTTTCGCCAGCGGATCCTTACGGATCTGTGGTCGTATGCTGTAACTAATTCGTTTCGTAAATTCATTCGTATCGTATGAGAGGGTACGAGAGCGAAATATGATTTCGATTGCGTTAGAATGAGATGGATATATGGCGAACGAACGGTCTTACGAAACGAAATTGAGACAGAAGAAGCCTGCTGGAGTAACCCCAGATCACCCTTATCTCCTTTCTTCTTTCAAACAAGAGAAAATAAATATAATATGAAAGTACGTATACAAAAAAAAAACAATTAAATAGGCACAGTTAGAATAATTATTATTTGTAATTATGGTTCTAGCATTTTCTTAATAGTTATTTAGAGTGAGGAAATATATATCGATTTCACAAAAAAAAGTTATAATAATTTAGGATTCTGGGAAAAGATTAATGAATTCTTATTAATATTTGAGCTTGAAATACTAACATTTTATTTATTTATTTATTTACATACATGTAGTTTATTACACATTATTTGAGACACAAGTCCCAAGTCCATGGGACTAAAAGTCTTGTATTGAGTTGGGACGAGCAATTAGTTGGCACAGACACATGAGTATATCATCACAAATATTTTATAGGATCAGAAACACAACAAAATTAATAACAATAATAAAACAAATATCTGACACATAAATATGGTAAATAGTACTTAAACACTGGGAAAATTATCAAGGAGTTTCCTACCCAAATCCCCCCCATTACGGAAAATCCAGTCCTTAACTCCTGTATTGAAAATAGTTTTTGTCCTCGAGAGCTTAATACGCTCTTCCAAAATATTGAACACTCTCGGTGCGACAAATGAGAGATGTATCTGAGCGAAATTCGTACGGGTTTTGGGTATGACATAATTCGTGCTTTGGGAAAACCTCGTACGGACATTTTGCTGAGACCTCTCCTTATTGTTCGACCAGAAGTATGTAAGTGCTTCATTTAGGTACAGTTGTCTCATATTTGGCGGCCTCCGTGGTGTAGTGGTCAAGACGCTTGACTCACAGACGGAAGGTTCCGGGTTCGATTCCCGGTGAGAACACAAAAATTAAATGTGATTTTTCTCAAGCCTGGGTGTTCTGTGATGTAATTCACCGCTGTAATTGGGCCTGCTGGCCTGTTGTGGTGCAAAAATAAAAAATAAAATAAAAATAAAATAAAATACCCAGCACCTTCATGTATTGGAACAACTGTTCTGACGGGTATGTTGGAGGTTGCCGGAATATTATTCTTAATAATATTTTCTGTGAAATAATGAGAGGCTTTAAAATGGATGCCGCACAACCCCCCCAGCCAGCTATGCCATAGGTTGCAGTGGATTGAAACAGAGCAAAGTGCCCAAAAAAAAGATCCAGAATGTCTCTGAGAGAGCAGAATACATGGCATATGAAACAATTGTTGCAGCCGAGTTGTAGGTATGGCCTTGAAATTGCAACCCTGAAACCCACCCTTAAATTTCTTAGCCCGAATTCAGAGTTTGTACTAGACGACCGGACCCAGCCCCCAACTTAGATTTTTGGTAGTTATGGTAATATATATTTATTAACGGGCATTGTCCATGTATACAATTTATAAGGTTTAAATATTACAATAAAAGAATAGTTTAAAACATTTTTAAAAAAAGAAAGAAGCATTGACAAACATAAGGGACATCGAGACAAGATCTGGACTATTTATTTAGTGCTCGTTTAAATCGTTGTAAACTTAAACCAAAAAAGTCCAGATCTTGTCTTGAGTTAACAACACGACAAAGACGGGTCATTGGAGAATTTAGGCCATAGTTTGTTCTATGCTGATCGATGAACAGTACTTCATTGTTTCTCAATCTACGAGTCGGAATATTGAATTTTACTTGTCACAGTAATGATGGAACATCGATTATACCATTTAGTATGCCGAACATATACATGGAGTCAATATTAGTGCTACGTTTTTGTAGACTAGAAATATTTAACATTGACTCTATTTCAGCATAAGAATAATTATCTCTCTCTAGTCTGAGTATCCACGCTATTTTTCGAAGCAAGCGATGTTGGACTGATTCAATGTGATTTATGCGATTGACATAGAATGGAGACCAGACCACATATAAAGTTTATATTTGAAGCAGTTACTTTGTGGTTATTCATTAAAATAAAATAAATAAAAACAACTTTGTTTTTAGCCACTAACTTTTTTTTCCACCGACCGTGATCGATCACTTGGAAAAAAAAGTTAGTGGTTTAAAACAAAGTTGTTTTATTTATTTTATTATGGTAATACACGTTTATTAAAAACAAAAAAAAATATGTAGGTGCATGTTCATTTATAAAAGCTTTCTTCTAGTCTTACTTGAGTCTACAATACACAAATTCAAACGCTTGCATGTAAATTGTGTCGGAATTCGAACAATGACTCAGCCTAAATTATTTCTGGAGTATGTACCGAGAAAAGTAGTGACGTCATCGCTTATGACGTAATCAGGACTAGAGGACTCCTCGGGGCTTCGAGTGGGAGGCAAAGCGCCGGGATCTATATTCGCAGTTGTTTCAACCCCCAGCCCCTGTGTCGTGAAAATCACAGTTTCACCATAAAATTGTACTTTGTAACAATGCAGTATGAAAGTGAATCTCTATTACCCGAGGGAAGTATGGATCCCTGAGAGTAAAAGAAAAAGACTATGAATATGAGAAAAGTCGCACAATGTTGAAAATCCAAATTCCAGATTTCCCTTTGGCGCTTTTGAGTACCCTTCATCAGGGGAGTCCAATATAAACGAGAAAATATTATCTATTTTTTAATAATAATAACATAAAATGATTCTTTTTTGTTATTTGTTTAGTATATTGTTAGAATATTATGTTATAATAATATTCTGATAAAATAAGTTTATTAGAATATTATTATAAATAATTTTAAGAATTGAATTTTATTGCAACAAAGAGTTAAAATTATTTTTTTATGTAACAACATCAACATTTTTATAAACGATCTTGGCTCCCTGTTAGAGTGTAATTATCTTTTCTATGCTGATGACTTGAAAATATTTCGTAAAATTGAATCAACAGACGATCACGCAATGCTTCAAAAAGATCTTGATTCCTTAAGTGAATGGTGTAAACTGAATGATATGCACCTTAATGTTAAAAAATGCTATCAAATAACGTTTACAAGAAAAAGAACTCAAAACTGTTTTACTTATAGCATTAATAATATTGACCTCAACTCAGTAAGCACAATCCGAGATCTTGGAATCACATTTGACTCACGTTTAACTTTTTCCAATCATTTCAATATTGTTAAAGAGAAATCTTTACAAATGCTGGGCTTCATACACAGAATATCCAAGCCATTTAGAAATGCAGCATCAATAATTTGTTTGTATAATTCTCTTGTACGTAGCAAGTTGGAATTTGGAAGTATTGTTTGGTCACCTCATTATGTGATTTATAAAAATATAATTAAAACTGTACAGAAAAAATTTCTTCGTTCTTTGTCGTTTAAGTGTAACATGGGCAGAATACTTCAATGTTATGAAGAGCGCTTGGAGTATTTTAAAATTGAAAAGTTAGAAACTAGGAGACAAATTATAGATATGATGTACTTGTATAATATAATTCACAATAATGTTGATTCAGTGTTTTGTGTTCAAAGTGTGTCATTGTACGTTCCCCGTAGGCGCCTTAGATCACCTAATACATTTTACCTTCCAATTTTTACAAACAATATGGCACATTTTAACCCTCTTGCAAGTATGTTAAGACTCTATAACAAAATGGAAAAAAAAGTTAACATTGACATTTATCATGATAGAGCAAATAGTTATAAAAAAAACATTACTATGTATCTTAGATCAAATGCCTAATCCTTAGTTTTGTGTATGTAAATTAATTTTAGTCTTTTTTATTATATCTTATATGTTTTTAATTTCTCTTTTCTTTTTTTTTAAAAAAAAATAAATAAAATCTTTCTTTATTTTTACTTTTCACTGAACTTAATCTTTACCATTACTTAAATTGAATTTACACTCTTATTTTATATAATTTATGAAAGATGTTGAAGTTCTGTAATTGAGAATATATGTAAAGAACGTTAGTTATGCTCACTTAAAAAATGTATGTATTGTATGTATTCTTGTTGAACTTCCAAATAAATTAAAAAAAAAAAAAAAAAAAAAATCAACAAACAATCACGCCGTTTTCCCGTGGGCGAAATCAGACAGGATAGAACTCCACTTAAGACTGTCTTTGCATACAGAACTTGTTTCCTCTACATTCATACATCTTCTCATGCACATACGACAATTATTCTGATCTTTAACATGCCATTTTCCTGATTTTTCTTTCATCAACATTCGCATGGCAAATCTTTTTGTCCGTATGATAGGGACATAATTAAATGGAATTCAAATGATTGATCTCATGGGTGAGCTTAATTGTAATTATCAAGTATTAATTATTTGTTGGATTAACGCTGTTGCTTTAAGTGTGTACCTGCAAATGTAGCTAACGCTGTTAATCTTGAACGTTGTGGTTTACGTGGAGTATCTAATTAGCACATGTGATAATTATCTTGATCGATAATAATTACGTGTCGGTAAGGCGATTAGTCTTACGCTACGCGTGATGGGTAAATTAATAAATAACTATAATAAAATACACTGAAATATACAAAGTTATAACGTCGTAAGATAAAACTAACGTACGACATAAATAATTCCATTTTTCTTCTCATATTGCAATGCCTCCCCGTCCTAATCTCTTCCATTTATTTATAATAATTAAAATACTTATATGGTTTTATTCAACTTTTATTTATATATTTTACCAGTTGTAAATATTTCCCACTGGTAAAATATAAAAATAAAAGTGGAATAAAACTATATACGTATTTTTATTATTATAATTAAAATGCAGTTCCACCAAGATGTATCAGTAGAAAAACTCAATCTATCTTCCATTTATATTTATTTTCTTATATTTCGAAGGCTGCTATACTATAATTTGATTGATTTTTAAATTTTTTGATAGTGATATATTAACATCTCGTTGAAAATGGCCCAAAAAAATGAAATATTTGGGTAAATTATACGAATGCAAAAATTTATTTTTAAAAAAAAGTTGAAATCTAAACACTTTTAAGAAGGGATACGGAAGTCTAGGCATTTACATTGTCATTGTTGACTAGTTTAAGTGGCCACTTTACACACTGTGTAACATTCACCATTCCGCCCATGTCTAGACAACCACATTTCTTTAATTCTTTCATCCGTTGACTGTTGTGAAGTAAAAGAGCTGAAACCGTTATCGTGTGGGTGAGATTCATCCGGCTGAACCAATTCACTTATTTGGCAACGCCTGAAAACGGTTTTCTTTTTTTTATACTTTTTCCTATACCAGTCAGATTAATCAACAATGTTTTTGAGTATGTCCTAATGTTTGTAAACTCACCCACACGACAAAGGAAAAGTTGAAGAGGTTTTTTCTAATCCAAAATTCGTATTTAAGGGCTAAGTAACGTATTAAACATTTTTATATTTCTTAGAACCCTAATTATCCATGATTTTACTCCTCTTTTTTCCAGGATTTTCTTCCTGTCTCCCCCTTTTCCTTTTCCTCCTTCCAAACCGATCCGATCTTAAATTCTATGCATTCTTCACCCTTACATGTAAAATGTTTAAAAAATATTTCAAAGTTGTAATTCGTCCTATGTTAAATTATTTATTTAAATTATATGTTCAAAATAAATGCGCTTTGGCGGCCTTTTTGATAAAAGCAATATCTTTCACCAAACCAAAAACAAATTCGCAAACAGTGTTCAAGATTAGTACTTTTTAATTTTTATATTATTATGTACCTCTATTTGCCGGTTCATGCTGCTCGTCAATTTATAAATACATTTCTAGTGTCTAAGAGTCGATTATTGTAATGGTATCTACGCAGGTCTACCAATGAATAAAATGACTCGTTTACAGTCTGTAATAAATTCCGCAGCGAGTTCTATTTTGGAATTTTTAAGTTTAGTCATATCAGTCCACTACTTTGAGTATTACACTGGCTACGTTTTCTACAGAGGGTGGAACATAAACTCCGTTGGCTTATGTATAAGTCATTGCACAATTCTGCTACGGAGTATCTAAGGGGACTTTGCATTCCAGATGAACTACCTGACAAACGTCTTACGCTTAGATCAGCTGCATCTACGTCGAGAGGAAAAGATATTATACCTCTACGCAAACAACGCACTAAATTCGGTGAGCGCGCATTTGGGGTCGCAGGCCCTATATGCCATGGAATGCTCTACCAGCAGAAGTGCGAAGCTGTGAGAGTAAATTTGATGTTTCAGAGAAACCTTAAAACCCATTTTTTCTCTATATCATTTGAATAAACCCGTGCATTTGATAACAAAATGAATTGTTTTACTTAAATTATAAATTCAAAAAGTTAAAATTAAATTAACCTTTTCATAGGATTACTTTGTAAAGCGCCCATGAAAATGTCGCTGTATAAGTTATCCATAATAATAATAAATATTATTTACAGTTATTTTTAGTGGGCAGAGTGTTTGCACAAACATGTTGGTATTACAAAAAATACTACAATAATATTTGACGTGATAGATACAAGCTCTATCTACCCACTAAAAACTAAAGAAAAAAAACATTATCACAAACCCTTATCCGCACCTGATGGTTGGGATAAGGGAGGTGATCAGTGTTACGCATCAGATGCCAATCCAGGGACTGCAAAATATCGCAGACAGTGAAAACAATCCCTTCACATATTTTTAAAAACCGTTTTAAAGGCAAGGGGTCTCCTGATCGTATGTGAAATATGACAATGTAAAACCACCTCATAAACAAATATTTCATGTCAACCCTCTCAGGAATCTAACACAGGACATCAAGCGTGGTAAGTGGTAGGCTCACGCGCTAACCACTGCACTACGAGGCGGACATTTCTCCAATCGCTTTCTTTTTCCAGGTGTTTTACTTGAGAGTAGTCAAACATTTGTTTTGTATATAATAAATAAAACAAAGTTCAAGATTTAAAGTACATTGTGTTCAAATACAAAGCAAGGTAATATTGTAATAATCTCAACAAGTTGTTAGTAAATTAAAGGGTGTGTATTTAACACATTTCCCGGCAACCCTTTTAGTCAGTTTCCAGGCAATAAATCCTCCCTTAAAGGGCCGACCGGCCAACTCCGACTGCCTCTATAGAGGTCGCTATTTTTACATTCAAAGTAGCATTATGTTTTGTGGTAGCTCGTTTCATTATCCGGAAATTTATTTATTTACGAGAAAAGAATACTTATTTAGTTTTAAAAGTAATTAGTATCATTGCTAGGGGTCACGAAATTCAATTTTATATAGGTGGGTAAAAAAATATATTATGATATGGGAAAAACATTCACGAAGAAAAAATATCAAGATTCAAACAGAAGGTTGAAAAACATGGGTTAAACAAATTATAAATTACATTGTTATTATTAAAGCACACGTAAGAATATGTTTATATATGCCCTATTTCATGATTAAAAAAAAATATATATTTATATAAACATTTTTTTTGATAAATTACCTGGTCCATGACGAAGTATAGAAATTGAAAAAAAAAATAAAAAAAATAAATAAATAATATGTTCAGGCGTTGCCTAGTATGTAGGTGAAATAATTCAATTAGATGAATCTCACCCGCATAAATAAAAGTTTTAGCTCTTTAACTTCACAAACATCAACAGATGAAAGAATTGAAGGAATATGGATATTCAAATATAAACAGAATGGTGAATGTTACACAGTGTGTAAAGTGGCCACTTAAACCAGCCATTGACAGGTCATAAGCCCTGTAGGTGCCTAGACTTCTATATTACCTTCTCTTAAATGTTCTTCATATCTGTTGTAATATGTTAATATACAAACTTGTTTACAGATATAAAATGGTTAAATATACAAAATTGTTTACATATATAAAATGATTGAATAATTATTAAAAATAGTAGAGAAACACGTACTGATTACCACTATCCACCAATTTCTTTTGATGATCCTTGACATATATCAATCTTGTTGATATCCTGTTTTCAAGTGATTATCAAATTCCGCCTATATAACGCGCGCATAACACAGATTTTTTATTTTGGAAGAAATATTTGCGTTCTTATAATTTACACAAATATTTAAATGTTGATGGCCTTTTTTAACGAGTTGTAAATAACTTACTATTAAAAAATATAAATCAAGTTGGGAATCGAACCACGGACGTCTGAGCCGTGCATCCGAGACACTAGCAACGGGACCACAACTTCTCACCGTGGTTGTTTATCGTATTCGCGATCGCAATGCAACATTCGTGAACACCTAATATTAAATGTCAAAATATTTATGTTTCGCGACGTATAATCCTGCTGCGCATTCACATATTATAATATCACATTTTCCAAAACTGCTATTTTTTAAAATTAATTTATCATGCAATTCGTTGCATTTAGCCGGCAGTTAGCAAGCCAAATGTCAAGAAAAGCAGTTGCCATAGTAATTGAAATTTAATTTTTACTTTTTTGTATTAGATACTCCTTACTATTTTGCAAATGCAATATATTGTATTATTTTTAATGGTAAACGCCAATTTTTTGCCAGTGAACTGTATTTATTTACGAGGAAAACAAAAAAAAACAAACTGACACGAGCGTTGATTTAGAGATTACACACGCGTTGACTTATGACTGCGATTACTTAAGCATGTTTATTGTTGTTCATTGTGATCGCTCAAATGCTTAGCATGTTTTTAAGCACGTCGATAGTTATTTGTGATTGAGCTACAGGGACTATGAAATAGTATAGTGTAAAAACACCCCTTTAAATCAATATTTCATACCGACCATGTCGGGAATCGAACCCGAGACCTCTTGCATGGTAGGCAAATTACAGCAAAAGGCCGACAATATTCCTAAATTACAAAATAAACTGTGTTTTTAACAAGTGCCCTAAAAAAACATATATATAACATCTTTCGAATATTTTGTAATCCTAAATGTATTTTTTATTTCCCTTCGTCATTTCATTTAAGAAAAATATTCCTAAATACTGATTTTAAACCCTTGAATGTATAGGAAGCGAAGTATGAAATTCGAAAAATAATTATGAAAGTAAGTTAAATGCCGTCGAAATGCGACCCCTCAGGCGAATGTGTGGTAAAACGATGTATGATAGGTGCACAAATGTCGAGTTCCGTGAACTGTGTGAGGCTGAGGCATGCATTATCGACAGAATCAAAAAAGAGGTGCTGCCTTGGTTTTGACACGTAGAGCGAACGGACAACGAAAGAACGGCTAAAAAGATCTACGATGCGAATGTTGATGGATTCAGAAAACGAGGAAGACCGAGAAAGACATGGCACGATCAAGCCCATCAAATACTTGAAGATGGACATGTCAAGAATAGGAATAATCGGCGTGCGTGCATGAGAAGATGTATGAATGTAGAAAAAGCGACGTCTGTATGCAAAGACAGAGTGATATGGCGTTCTATCCTCTCAAAACGGCGTGGTGGTTTGTTTGTTTGAAACCCCTAGATCTAAATTGAATATGGGAGAATGGAGAAGCTAGACTTTCATATTCCCATTATAAAAAGGTTTTCCTTCTCCGTTGAAATATCTATCAACAATACGAACTGTTGTTTGGCCCGTCTTCTTAAATCAGATTAGCTGGTCAAATTATAAGACTGCAGTTAATTAGACAACGGAAAAAACATCAACTGCGAGTTTAAGTGGCGATTATGATGTCAATTGCACGGTAATTAGCATACCTCTCTCGCATCTCTTTTTGCGCTGCAGCGCTGATGGCGAGAGAAGAGGACGGAATGCTCACGAATCACGACCGCTTTCTCTAGACCGAAATATTTTCTTCCGCCGGTTCTATAGCGGGACCGTGTTAAGAGGGCTGTACCAAAAACGTTTAATACGAATGCCTGAAGTAAACTGCATCTCTCTTTTCTAGTATTTAATATTGTCTATTTACTTATTTATTTATTTTTAGTTCACAAACAGTAAAAGGTATCGCAATATTATACACACACTAAACATTTTTGATAAAATAAAAAATAATAACACTGGACATCTTTCGGTTATCTGTAAACAGCAATAATGACAAAAAATAAATGTTAAAACTACCAAAATTTAATTTATTATAAATATAATTTATGCAATTTATTGATCAAATATATAATTTATACAATTTAATAAAATTTCATTGAAATATTAGTTTCGTACGAGTAATAAAAAATAGTTCTTTAGGATATCTTGTACCCAACAGAACAAGACTCCATGCTACATTAAATTTGCCAGTACCTAGGACTAACTCAAGGAAAAACTACTTTTTCTTTAGAGCATGTCATTATTATAATATTGTTCTCTCCGGTCACGCAGACATTTTTCATCTCTCCTATATGAAATATAGAAGATTCCTTATAGACAGTACACCCGTTTAGTTATACGATGTCAGTAATTATGTATGTACTCGTATGTTCATTATTATATTATGTACCTTTTACATTATTTTTATATAACTTTTTTCTTTTCTATTCTTTAAATTTATCTTGTTTGTTTTTACTTTATTTTTATTACTGTTCATAAATATATGTATTTTTATTTTATTTGCAAATTCTAAGTGCCTAACATTTCTTAATTGTTAAATTGTTTTTTTTTTGATACCGATAATGTACTTAATCAATAGCTTACAGCACTATTGAAAATGACAATGACAATTTTCGTTTATATATATTGTTATTTTCTGTATACAATATATGTAAAAACTGTTGTTTTTTTCCCAAATAATTATAGTAATAATAGTAACAATAAAATTAAAAAGATGAAGTACCAATAAATTCTATTAAATTAATAAGGGTATTGAATAATTCAAAATAAATGCGAGAAACATATTAGAGGTACGATTTTATTTTGAGATCTAAGTACAAACATGTCTTTAACAGTTTGTTAAGAATTCAATATTCGAAAATTGTTAATTTAGTTGAAGTTCGCTTGGTATTTAATGACAAAGAAAAATATGTGTTAACATAGCATATTATGGTGGTATATTAATTTTTTTTTTTAATTTTTATGATTAGTCAATTCAGTCGGAAAACCATTATGCTTACCCCGAGGCAAATATATCTACATACTCGTATGTAAAATCCATTTCCATACAAACAATTAATCAGCAACCTCTCAACTTACTGCAATTTTGTGAGTCAAATCAGGCTTAAAAACATTTCATCTAAAACCCGATGATAAAAATGCTCATTGATCGCAATGCATTAATAAACACTTATAATAAAACATGTGCCGTGGCGCAGTTGGTTAGACGGCTAACTGTGAAACTAGCGTCGCGGGTTCGATTCCCGCCAGTTGCGAGAAAAAATCCAAGAAAGTTTTATTTCTCAATCGGCCTGGGTGTTGTAGTGTCATTACCTAATTACATACCCCTCAATCCCACCTGCTGACAAGCCTCTAAATAGAGGCTTAGCGGGTTATTCCTTTGAAAAAAGTAAATAAAAAAAAATAGGTACATTATACATTTCTTGAGGCACGCAGGGTGGATTTCTCACGCCTGTTCACGCATAAGGACATTATTGTTTATTTTACTATCTTATTATTGATTTCACCTTTTCTGTATAGATAACGTTTATTTATTTTATTATACATTAATTTTATTTTTGCTACATAGTTCAATTTTCTCTTATGCTTATTCTATTTATTTTCATATACCTATTTTTTTAAGAATATTTTTTTCTATCGACATGGTTGATATGAAATATTTATTTAAAGGGGTGTTTTTTTACACCAGAGTATTTCGTAGTCCCTGGACTGGTACCTTAAACGTAAGAATGTTCATCTTATCTTCATGTAACAAAAAAATGATGAAGATATGCTGCGATTGGTGTACCAATGCAGTGCCCTATGCACCATTCAGGGCGGAAAGTGAATGATGATGATGATGAAGATTATATTTAGATATTTCATTTCATTTGGCGTTAAGAATGCCATATCGTATTACAGCGCTGCGTCCGCTGGCGTTGGTAGAAACAAATACATAATAGTATAAAAAATCCTTAGCCAAAATGAACATTTTAGTGTTTGAAATATTGACTGGTTCCTTAAGAGTTTGCCCATAAAATAAACACTCTTTTACTGGGCGAACTTACGCGGCCTTAAATTTGTGAAGATGGCGGTAAATTGCCGCGAAACTTTCAGACAGAAAAATCTTCGTTCAAAGTGCTCGTGTTGTGAAACATTTAATTTCATCTCGGAAATTAAAATAATAAAATGAAAAGGAAAAACGCTCTTAAAATATACGGCAGAAATAATTAAGTTATATTACTTTATGTAATACTCCGAATAAACAGTTTGTTCAACCATTCAAGTAGTTTGTAAATTAAATTTAATGTATTTAAATAAATGTCGAAGAGCGCTTGGAATATTTTAATTAGGGTATTCTTCTACGCACGCTACATCGCACTTTCGTTAAATGGTTAAACCAATAGACTGTCAAAACATGTAGTCCCAGTTTGAGTGGTGAATTACTGAACAGAAAACTCAAAAACAACGTTTTTTTAAATTCCGATGTCATTGGAAATTGGACCTGAATTGGTATTGACCAGTCTCAAGGGTGGTAGCATAGATACGACGTGACCTATATATAAGACAGGGTCATTCTTACTCAAAATTAAATAAATTTTCAATTTAACAAAATTCGAGTAGCTATAGTCCATTCAAATCACAGTTCAGAGTAAGCATGCGCGCCAGATAGTTATCAAATAAAATACTCTAGTGTGCATAGTAACACAAATGAATTTATATGTATGCTTGGTTCACCAACAGGCAATAACAAATTTATTTATTTACGGACTTATTCAGTCCATTCAACAATCGCAAACAAATTTCCTTATAATACAAACAGGTACAGTTGAAATAAAATACAACGAAAGAAAATTAAGGCTAGGACAAAAAAATAGACAATAATTTCTAAGATAATAATTAATAAGACAAGATTTGGTATATTTTAGCGATTGTTTAAATCTAGAAAGCTTACACCAAAAAAGTCCAGATCTCATCTCGAGTTTAAAATGCAACACGATCGGGACATTGGTGCATGCAAGCCATAGTTTGTGCTGTGTCGATCGAGGAACAGCGCATTATTTCGCAGCCGGCGGATCGGAACATTGAATGCCACTTGTTCCTGTAACGATGGTACATCAAATAAGCCATTTGGTAAATTAAACATACACATGGAGTCAATGTTATTTCAAAGTTTCGGTAGACTTGAGATTTTCAACATTGAATCCATTTCTCCGAAAGTGTAGTCTCCCCTCCCGAGCGAGGCCTATCATCCACGCTACTTTTCTTAGCAGACTTTTTATGTAGGCCATTAACAAATCAAACGCACTGTACTAAATTATTTTAACACAAAATCACCACAGACTTATGAAACAATGACCAGTAAAATATACTAACTATTTTTATAATTTATCTACAACCTTTTTTTTCAAACAGGTAAACATATTTGTACGGGTAATGAGTTTCATCAAAGTATTAAAATATATTTTATTTCAGTAAGAAACCAAGCGTAGAAAAAAGCTACGTTACCAATTTCACACTAGTAAGGATGGGACAGAAAGTACAAAAAAGTTGCCTCCATAATTATGAAAATGTGGTATTTTAATGCTTACAAAATGATGTTTTAAACGAGAGATAATAGTTCTCAGTTTATTTATTTTCCCCGGTTATTCATTTCGTAAATAAAACTGTAGCGTCTATATATTTTTGGATAAAACGAATATTAATTGCTGAATAAAACGATAAAATAATTTATGTCTCTGTGTGAGAACATTTAACCAACTCTAACTTTACGGACAGAATTATGGGAAAGAGAAGAGTGGATAAAATATAAATTGCGACTTTAAAGAAGTAGTTTTGATATCAAATGAATGAACTTATTAACAATGGGATTCTTCTGGAAATTTCTACCCTGGAGCGCATTAATTTTTCCATCCCTCGGAAGTTACTCGGAGAAGAATTTAATAGAATTTCTTAAGCAGCTTACAGAACATAATTGGAAGTTTAGTGAAAGGATTTTATAATGATGCATTCTGTTCAGGTTTATGGCACGCGGTACTGTGTTTGATGTTTGCTACAAGAACTTATGCATTTCTAAGCAGGCTGTAGCCGCATTATATACGTACAGTACTGCATCTACTCTCGCTGTAAGCACTGTATTTTATTTTGCAGGAATTACAAAAAATACACCATAATATTACCTTTTAAATCTAGCGGTTTCTAAGGCGTCAAATGTTTATGAAACTCGAATTCAAGTCAATTTAAGTAAGGGAAAGCTTCCTACGTTTAACACAGGTAATTATATAGTACGTGCGTAGATTTTCGTGGTTGCTTTTAAAAATATCAGTATATTTTTTAATGATCCTGTATAAGTTGGATTCGTTCCGACGTTTAAACCAATGCGTTTTCCAAAAAAAAAAAGGTTATAGTACTAGTAATTTGTCTAACATTTTATAAATATACATATTTGGATATATCACAACCAATTTTGTTATTTGAAATTTTAGGTACAAACATAGGCACAGAACCTGTCGGCTTCGTGGTGTAGTGGTCAGCGCGTTTGCCTACCAAGCAAGAGGTCTCGGGTTCGATTTCCGACATGGTTGACATGAAATATTTATTTAAAAAAGGTGTTTTTACACTAGAATATTTTATAGTCCCTGGAATATCACCTGAAGAGTAAGACTGACCATCTTACCCTCATGTGACAAAAGCGATCAAGTAACGCTGCGATTGTTGTACCAATGCAGTGCCCTATGCACCGCTAGGTGCGGAAAATGAGATATTTTTTTATTATGACACATAAAATAAATAGTAGATTATCACGTACTTTTTATTATCGCTATAACGATAGAATCTGGGCAAAAAAAATAAAATATTCATCAATCGGCACAAGTTACCCCAGTGTGGTCACATTATGTTTATTATTAATTATAGTTTGTAAGAGAAAAATATGAATAAATAAAATAAAATAAAAAATATGTTTTCAGATAACAATAAAAATATTATTTTAAAAACTTGTGCAATTTGCGATAGAGGCGTTAGACAAGCAACATTTGTTATTATTTGGTTTCTTACTTTTTATTATTATTTATATTAAAAAATATATTTCGTAATATTTTGTATTTACTCCATCTCCCTACATTTACCATACTCTCTTCCTTCCTTGTTTTCCTATCCTATTTCCTTTAACTTGTAAACTGTATGCTACGATTTTAATATTATTATTACTGTGTGAAACCCATAATTGGTTTATTTATTTTTTGTTATTTTGTATGTATTGTCAATTTTTTATGACGTTGGTTTCATTTAATAAAATATTTTTAAAACATCTAAGACAAATTTATTTAAATATTTAAATGCCCATGTTATAGGACTATTGCAAACATGACTACATAGTAATAGTTAATGTTATATCATTTAGCGGTTCCATATTCAGAAAGGAAATAATGGTTTTATAAATGATGGTGCCGACCCTGATGTATGGGAACGTAGTATTGACTTGGGAAAACGAGAATGAAAGTAGGCTGAATGCTATTTAAATGCGATATCTCGAATGTGTGGTAAAATTTATTTTTTATCCATTTCATTTTTTTTTAAAGGAAAAACGAAACATTTGCGTTCTTAAGATTTGCCCAAATGTTGATTTTTTTAGGGCCATTTTCAACGAGTTGCAAATACTATAAGAATTAAGGAATCAAATTGTAGTAAAGTGGGGTTCGAACCACGGAACTTTTATCCGTGATTCCGAGACACAAACCACGGGACCAAAACCCGGTTAAATACGTTGATTGCGCTTCATTGAAAGCATCCACCATATACCCGATTCCGTTTTAAAGAATAAATGTCTTTCTTCGGATTCACTCATACAAGCAAGCAATTTTTTTTTCACTACAAATTGATTATATTTCATCCTTTACAAACCAAATTCAATAAGGAAACGCGGGAACAAATATTTACACTTACAACTTTCAATGTCCATTTCACTGTCGCTCTGAAACCACCCCTCATCGTCTACAAGGTAGGGACAAAGGGAAGTATAAATAAAATAAATAAATAAATCCTTCACCCATTTCAAACCCCCTCATGTCGACAGTGATGGGAAACGTTAGTTACTACTCTCTGGAGCACCAGAACGCCCCCAGGTGACACTTAAGGCCAGTCACCGGCAGCGTACCCAAAGACTACTGGTTGATTGCGCATCAGTATTTCATTTCATTAATTTATTCATTCGAAATTACACTCATTTACCGATTTATGAACTTATTAAGGCTTTGTGCCCGTGTTAATCCGTAATAATTAAGAAGAATAAAAAATACTTAGTAAAATGTAGAACTACGTACGATTACAACAAGCGTCGAGATCCGTACATTATGTAAGGCTGAACTGAGTATTATCGACAAAACCAAGAAAGGAGCTGTGCGTTGGTTTGGATGTGTGGAGCGAATGGAAAGCGAAAGAACGGCTAAAAAGATTTATGATGCTGTCAAAGAAAATCTACTCTTAGGTCAGCATTTAATTCAGGAAGAGGAAAACTTGTCAAAATCCGGCGCTTCCCAAACACTAGATTTGGAGATTGTGCTTTTGCCGTTGCCGGCCCCTATGCCTGGAACCAATTGCCTTCAAACTTACGAATCATCGACAGTGCCAGTCAGTTCAGATCCCAACTAAAATCCCACTTCTTTAGACTATCATACCCTCAATTTTAAATCTGAAAGTATAATATATTAACATATTACAACAGAGATGAAGAACATTTAAGAGAAGGTAATATAGAAGTCTAGGCATCTTACAGCCTTCTCTTAAATGTTCTTCATCTCTGTTGTAATATGTTAAAATAAACAGCTCCCCAGCTCAGGGAGTTGAATCCAGTCCTTGTCTGCAGAAGTTTGGACAAACTCAAAATATTGTATAATATATCACTTTAGTTTAGTGAGAATGTAAGTTTAGGTATACAATTGTAAAGCGCCCTTGAGGTGATTTTTCACAAAAATGGCGCTGTATAAATCAGCCAAATATTATTATTTTTATTATTATGTTGATGGATGCAAGAATACAAGTAGACCGAGAAATATATGGCATGACTAAATCCAACAAAAAAGTCATAATAATCGACGCACGTGCATGTGAAGATACATAAATGTACAGAAAGCGATATATGTATGCAAATGCACATTGGTATGGCGTTTTATCCTCTCTGTCTACCCTTACGAGGAAACGGCGTGACGGTTTGTTGCTGAAAATTCTTTATTATTTGGCGTACGTTTTATACGTTGAAGCACATAATTATATGAAGGTGTTAATACGTATTATCATGTTGTACTATACGAGTAACCCGAGGCTCAAATGTGTCAGAAGTTAGTTCGCATTTTGCGGTTAAGAAACAATTTTCGAAAGTCGGTAAGAAATAGCGGAATAACAGTTACCGAAGGAATTCTGTAAACTGCGAAGACGTTATCATGGCCTTATGAGCGTACGGCACGTGTTGCGTGGTGCGTGTGAGGGCACGTGTGTGATGGCTCTAATCGGATTACATTTCACTCTCGTGAGGAAAAATAACAACATTAAATGGAATTTTTTCAGAATCCCATAGTGTTTACTTTTTCCTGCAAGTTGTGACGAATAAATCTAGACAGGTACTTCGTCACATTTTCTTTTGCGCGGGCAATCCGCTTATCTATGCTACGCGAAACGGGGCGTATTTCTGGTCTGTTTTATGGTTTTGGGAAAGCCGGTCGGACGACGTCCGAAAAACACGTCAAGGGACCCGGATCCCGTGAGTATCAAATAATAATGTATTCTCAACCATCGAAGACTATTCTGGTGTCCAAATACTAATTACTTGAATTTGACAGGGTCCCTTTTATCTGTACATATATTTATTAATACTACTAGCGGACCCGACAGACGTTGTCCTGCCCGAACGTTGGCTTGCCTGCTATTATCTTGGAAAAATACTTTTTATCTAGGTACTTGTTTGTGATTTAATTCCATAACTAAAATTGTTAATATTAAACAAATATTAAATTTAAGTAGGTTCTCGTTTATGGTTGAATTCCAAAACATAAAATAAATATTTTTTCAAATATGGCATTCTTTTTGCAAACGTCAAACCCCGGTCGTCTCACCAACAAAGGCGTGTACTTAATGTAGGGATACGATTTTTAAAAATGTATTGAATTTAATATTTGGCGGCCTCCGTGGTGTAGTGGTCAAGACGCTTGACTCACAGACGGAAGGTTCCGGGTTCGATTCCCGGTGAGAACACAAAAATTAAATATGATTTTTCTCAAGCCTGGGTGTTCTGTGATGTAATTCACCACTTTAATTGGGCCTCCTGGCCTGTTGTGGTGCAAAAATTAAAATAAAATAAAAATAAAATAAAATAAAATAAAAATATTATTTTAGTGCTACCAAAAATCCAATAAAAAGAAATAAATGGGTGGAAATTATAAGGAATTCAAGGAAAGAATCTGATTGAGATCCACAAAAAACAAATGCTGTTTGTAAACATTCAAAAACAAACTTTTTTATTCACAAAAAACAACATCTTTTATTTTTTTTGCAAATACATTCTCCTCGAATGCAACCCTGGTAGATCGATGAATAAAACATTTAGGCTCCTAACTTTTTTTTACATATTCGATTGAAGATTTTAGTATCTACGAACACGCACAGCGTAAAGATCTATATTTCTCTGAAAACCGCACGTAAATCGGTTAAGCCGTTTAGGAGTACGGTGACATCACACGTACAGAGGAATTATATATATAAAGATAACCTAATATGTTCTGACGCGGGAGATAGAGGGAGGCACCATGCGCCCTTTCATATTATTCTTTTTAACATATATTGCCCTGATGGGACTTGAACATGATGCTGACGATATTAACCCATCCATCTAACTGCTGGTTTTGATAATGAAATCCCAAGGTGAAGGCCGTTTTCGCATTGTTATTCAACCACGTGTTTCTGTGAAGAGTGGTTGAAGACGGTATAATGACGTTCAGACGAGCGCAGGTGGACGTCATTAAAACTTTTCGGTTTTATAAAATAAATATATTGGAATAACCCTGCAATGATAAATACGCAGGTACATATTTAAAAGTAATTAAAATGCAAATTAATATCCATTTGGCAATTCTCGACCTGAGTACGGCCCATTGTTTTGCTGCGAACTGTTGCTAACTTAATACACAATAGTCATAGAATGGTTTTCCTACGTTTGGGCTCCTCTCTAGGTTACGCATTATTACTCTGAGTTGTATACCAACTCAACAGAGGGCTTCTGGTTTCGAGTTTGGGATACGTGACTATTTTATGTACTATTGTGATAAATGAAAATATAACAATACAGTTTCGATAAATTAGATCCTATTAAAAAAAATAACGATTCAAACAGTAACCAAATTAGATGAAATAATGCGTTAATTTTCCATTTTGCAATAAACTGGGACTAAGCAACAAAAGATAGCAATTTCTACAGTTCAGACAATATAAGAAGGTACTTTTGATAGATTACAATAGTGCTGTGGCAGTCTTTTTTCTTTCGATATCGATTTTGAATAATTTTCCGTCAGATGGGGTAAAACGAAACGGGGTTCCATGACTAAATAGCTCAATACTGACTAAAAATAAAATGGAGAAAGTAAAAAAAAACAGTTGATTTAATTGTTTTACTTGGTAATTCAACAGGAATACATGAATTAAGGTAAATCAAAATAATACAAAATAAAAATATATAATATGACTCCCACAATAATTATAGGGCGACTAAGATAGTAACAGAAATAGCTATATAAGTTACAATGAGGAATTCCACTGTTTTCTAATATTTTTTTTTCTATTAGCGTATTATTTAACTAAGCAAATTTATATATATTTTGTGCGTTATTTACAAAGATATGATTGTTTAAAGTTACATTTATCAAATACCGCGCCAAATGACTGTAATCAGTGTGTCACTTTTTAGTAGCGACGTCATGAAACGGTTGGCGTTCTTACTTTCACTGACCGCGGTAAGTTGTATTTCTCCAGCCAATAACAAAACTGACAAGAATCTAAGGAATATTGCTTTGATTACTTCATTTAGTTGATCGTAATTTGCTCATTTCTATGTTATGGTTGTTTTTACGAACGTTTCGATTTAGAAAAACCTAGAAAGTTGACATAAAATCTGGTTGAAATGTCAAAACTTTTTAATCACAAATTATACTCTTTTTTTTCTATGGTCAAAACGTTCCTTACAAGGTGCGGGGGCTTTAAAGCGGAAACCGGAAATACTACACGTAGATATAAGGAGTGACGTCATTATTTACGATTTTAAAATGAATACTATTTTTAACATTTTTTATTGATTTTTGCGTGCGTTTTTGAGATATTTCATCCTACTCCAAAATTTTTTAATATTCACGTGTACACGAAATTTTTTTTAAATTTTAATTCCGGGTTGGGCTGGAATTCCTCATTATAATAAAAAAAAATTGTTTTATTTAGATTAATTCGGGAGTGTTATCTTACAACATACGGAGTTTGGATCACATAGTAATAATCGCGAGTGAAATAGTTGTTTATGACGGTTGGACGAACGGTCTAACATTTAGCTAACAGATACGAGGGTCCCAAACTATATATTAAACAACATTTTATGATCACCGGTCCGTTACAGTATCAATGCCTAATATCCAAAGTCACGTAAATACAATATCGCAATCACAGCGTACACTCCGTTTGTTTTTTTCCTTATCAACGTCGAGACAAATCTGATTGCTCTGAGTTTTCATGGGAGTTTGCCGGGGGTGGGGTTAGGGGGTGGGCCGGTGGAGGTAGGAATGGCCGATGAGAAAAAATAGAGCTTAAGTTACTAATTCATGAACAATATGAACATGTCTCGTTTTCAGTGACTATCACGCATAATAGTATGTTTTATTGTTTAATCCTTAACTATTTACAATTGGCGCATAAATAAGTTCAACGTCAAAGTTATCATCGATTGACTTTAATTAATCGTATTGCGAACTCCTTAAAATGAACGGGCACAGCATAATTCGATATTTAATATAAAGTCGATATTGTCGATCGATAGTGAAGTTTCCTGGTGGTACGCCACTATTGCGGCGACTCAACAATAAAGTATTGCATTCGTTTCCTACACTTAACTGTCAATATTTACAGAACTTCATGAGCGTGCAAACGTCAAAAGTCTCTTCTCAAGTTACCTATAGAATAGACTGGGACGATTTCGCATATACATACTAATGGCCTTGCACTTTGTGTGGTCCATAGAGCGAAACGCTATATTCATAATAATATTTATCATGCTTTAACGCTTCATCACGGCTTCTAATAAAAATACGTAATTATTAAAATGCGGATTTCTAATTGTTTGTCGACATTGCGCAAGTGAGCGAAAAATAATAATGCTGAAATAACCACACGAGCAACTAACGTATTGTTCAGAATTAAAAGTGGGTCGCTCAAAGAGAGAAAATAAGTAAATTTATGTCGATTCAATAAGTCAGTGGCCGAATTACCAGATTACCGAAATAATGACGGTGCTATGCAGTGGCAGTGGTCCGATCAATATTGCCAAGTAAATATAGGGTTTTCCAATAAGAGGTTTCATTTTGAATAGCCCGCTATTTGGGCAGCTGTCACATTTGAAGCTGTCATCTTTTGACATTTGACAGGTAAAAACTACGCCATTACTAAAAATGGAACGATACACGCTTCAAAAACGCATTAAAATTATTAAAATAAATTTTTTTTGTTATAAAAAAAACTACTACATGCATAATCAATCATTTGTAAAGTAAAAAAACATTTCAACTGTTGGGTATATTTGATTATTTACTCTTTTCACAAAAGTGCAATTATCTCTATTTCACTTCTCTCTGGCTGGCTGCTTTCTGCATACGTACAATTAACAATAAACTAACTATTACCGAAGAATAACGCTTTTCAATCTTTGGTAATTTAGAAGATTAATTTACAAATTTATACATGTGCTATGTATATACAACGCATGTATTTCTTGTGAAATTGATTTGATGTATAATAATATTATTCCGATGTACTCATCAATAATGATTCGTGGACCGTTTTAGCCGGTCGGAATGTTTTACTGTTTGGCGGCGCGGTATCTATACACGATTTTAGTCTAATTATAACCGTAATATTACACAATTGCACTAACACCTAAAAAATAATGTAATAAGAAAGTACAGCAAATTCAATTAAAATCACATTGTGAAATTTAAAAAATACATTTTTTTTTTACAAAAAAATATGTTTTTAGTATGACGGAAATCGTTGGCATAACTCTCCGTCTTTAAAATAGTTTTCGAGTATGCAAATAGAATGTTTCCAAAGTTAACATAAGCATATTTTTGTCCACTCGATCAATTCTAAAAAAACTACAAGTAAATAGTGTAATAATGCAACATGAGGATCTTAAAATATATGGCTGGAAAAGAAATCAAAATAATGTTCCAGAACTGCCTTATGTACAAAGGAATAAAGTTATTTGAGGAAAAGCCATTAAGCATAAAAAATGAAAGCAGTGTAAATATATTTAAAATAAAATGTAAATAGTATATAACATGTTAAAAAAATACTAGGTTGTTTATATTATAAATAGTAAATATACATAAGCTAATATGAGTGTACATAAAAAATAACATTTTGAATATTACAAACTAGAAAAGTAAGTGTACAATAGTAATAAATAATGTGAGAATAAGTATAGATGTAAATATTGTGTTGTAAATATTATATTAGGCTATGTTTATCATAGAACTAAATAAAATAAAATAAATAATAATAATTTTCTAAGTTCGCGTTGTTTTAAAACAAAATAAGGTTAATTTATTTCATAAGTTTATTTGTAGCTGCTCGTCAAACTATTATTGACAATTCAATTCCACAAATTAAAAAAAAACTTACTTGTTTATTTTTATAACCTCATACTTGTTATTTATTTTTTACTATTATATCAAATTGCATTGTAGTATTGGCATTTCATAACCTTATATCTTTGCATTTTTTGTTTATATGCTTACTGTTTTTTCTTGCATACCTTTGTTATTATTGTTTTGTTTTTTTTTTTACTTTGTAAAACTATTTATAATATCCTTTCTAACTAATTTCACATATTTTTTCTGTATATTCTGTGTTTATTTTTTAGTATTTTAGCATGTATTTTATTTTTATTTTTTGTAAATGCCTTTTGGGCGTTAATGAACAAAATAAATAAATAAGCCGAAATGTGGAGTTTGTTCAAAATTTTCATACTGTATTTTGTTTGCAACAGGCCAGGAGACCCAATTACAGTGGTGAATTACATCACAGAACCCCAGGCTTGAGAAAAATCACATTTTATTTTTTGTGTTTCCACCGGGAATCGAACCCGGATCCTTTCGTGCGTGAGTCAAGCATCTTGACGACTACACCACGGAGGCCGCCATATTTACGCATAATAATAAATTCACGAATGTAAATAAACCGGCCATCGGTTTTGAAACACGATAATTATTTCGGTTAGCGGATTATTTACACATTACATATATTCGCAGAATTATTGAGGGTGAAGCGGCGAGACCCGAAATATTTGTGTTTTGCTAATAGACTGACCATTAATGTATTCAGATTAACAATTAATATCGATCCATTGTGAATGACTTTCAATAATTATGACAATAATTTAAAACGAAATAATTCATTTTGATTTTAATTGCACGTTGTCGTTTATAAACATGGGTTAAAAAAATATAAAAAATATGTAGATGTGAATTGCATTCTCTCAATTTGCTCGTTTGTTTAAAATTACCGATTAATTCTTTTCATGACATTATCAAAACAGGTTATCTCAGTGAGTACAATGTTTCGTAATAAAAAATAGTACAAATATGCCTTTTTAACTATTTAACAACAAAACTTTTTGTGCCCTTATTTTAATGCCCTTTTTAGTATGAAAAATTACACAGTTAGTGCTTCAAATATGTATTAATGATAGGCATTATAGGACCTTATACGTATATTATGTAGATAAATCGAACCCCCAGAAATACACTGTTGGCTGTTTAGTCTTTATTGAGTTAACCACATTTTTGTTATCTTTCTTAGTAGAACACTGACGTATCTCTAAGATTTCTTTTGAGCGATATATACATAGGTACCGCAAACTTCAGAATTCTTAAAAATCAATTAAGTTAAATATTAAGAATAACACTGCAGTAACAATGATGCTACACTGTTATTTATATATTACAAGAGACAAATTAGCAAATTCACTCAATCGGTCCTCGAAAAAAATACTGGGCATTATAATGTCAATATACAATATACATAACTATAAAAATATTTGTAGACCTCAATCGTGTTGTCGTCTCGTAGACTTTAGATCGGCCCGAGGTTCGAACCCCGTAACTTGATTCCGATTTTCTAGCAGAACATTACTAACTGAAAGTGGCCCCAGAATAAAATATTTAAATAAATTAGGAACGCAAATGTATATTTTTAATAAATTGAACAAATAAGCTCCACTGTTCACACTGATACTTCTTATTTCAATAATAATTAAAATTATCAAGATTTGAGTTATAAATCCTAAAGATGGAAATATCACGTATTACGAATACCGATAAAAATATATGAAATGCATTTAGAATAATTCATTGTAATTTCAAAATCAATATGGATACCGTGGAAAAATATTTTCATATTTAACAATAAAAAACAAATATACAGGTTGGCCGGTGAAGTGACGTCCAAAGGAAAAATGTAGGTGCCTCGTGTTGAGAATATTCAAATCACCCCCATGTATGTACCGCGATATTGCATGGTTTTCGAGTTATGATTTTTTAAATAGGTTTTTGAAAACTTTTGACGGTCTCAATCGGTTTTAATTAATTTTTTTTGCACCTTTTTAAATTTAAATTGCGCTTTTACGCATAAAATAATCAGCTTCGTAACATTAATGGAACCTACAAAAGTTTTGACATAAAATTGAGAATTTACGTTCGAGCGAGTCAGACTTGAATTTTCAACTTTAAATTAAAAATCTGAAAAGGCAATTTTTATTAACAATATTTTGAGTTTGTCCAAATTTTTGTAGACAAGGACTGGATTCAACTCCCTGTGGAGCTGTTTATATTAAAATATTACAACAGAGATGAAGAACATTAAGAGAAGGTAATATAGAAGTCCAGGCATCTACAGGGCTTATGACCTGTCAATGGCTGGTTTAAGTGGCTGTGACTTCTATATTACCTTCTCTTAAATGTTCTCCATCTCTGTTGCAATTTCATTGTTTTCGAAAAACTCTTAAAACTGCTCTAGACTCTCAGCTTTCATAATAATAAAAAAAAGTATTACAAAAATCAGAGGAATTTTCCGCCTCAGTGTCTTGAAGGCTGATTTCAGCGAATAATATATGTATTATTATGAAAGCTAAGATTCTAGAGCAGTTTTTAAAGTTATTCAAAAACAATAAAAATGACTTTTTAGATTTTTAATTCAAAGTTGAAAATTCAAATCTGACTCACTCGAATCTAAATTCTCAATTTTAGGTCAAAACTTATGTAGGTTTCATTAATTTTACGAAGCTGACTGTTTAATGCGTAAAAGTACAATTTAAATAAAATAAGATACAAAAAAAAAACCTTCCATAAATTTTAAAAAAAAATAAAAACTGATCCGGTAAAAAAATTTCTAAAACCAATTTTAAAAAATCATAACTCGAAAACTATGCAATATCGCGGAACATACATCGGGATGATTCGAATACCCCTTAACACGAGGCACCTACATTTTTCCTTTAAACGTCGCTTCTCCAGCCATCCTGTATAAAAAAATATATCACTAGAAAAACGAGACATGTTTGGCATTGATAGTTGTGACGTCAAGATTCGTGACGATGTTCTATTAAAATTTTAATGGTTCGGAACAAAGTTGAAAATGAACATGAATTTTGACGTATAAGGGGCGTGGCCAATGCAATGACCGTTTTCGCGGGAATTCAAAATTACAATTTTAACAATACATTTTAAGCTTCTAATAAGTAGCAGAAAAACATTTTTTTACTTGACAGTGTTTTATAGACCCTTATTACTTTAAAAATGTATTTGAAAAAAGTGATATTTCCCCATTGCCTCACTCCAGCAAAGCGGTTCATACAAATAACACGATACCCGCGTTAATTAGAATCTCAAACTCGAATGATAACTTCTCCTTAAGTTTGTTTGATTTAATGCGAGTCGGGAGAAGGTTAAATATTATACCTAATGTCGGTACTAAATCACACGAGTCTTAGCAGCCACGTGGCTAGATCAGTTGCCTCGATTTCTAAGGCTGAACGAATTGAGAATTATTATTGCGAGTATGCGCGCCATTAAAATATTCGCGAACACAAATGAATGATAGCTCAAGACGGCAGGTAACAGGATTTTCGGTTTAGTTAAGAAAGAAACGTATGATTGATGCATTTAATTAAGTAATTAAAACACTGTTACATATGTTAGCCGTTAGAGTTTGGAAGCGAAACATTAACTGGAATATTAACTGAGGAATTCTAATCTAGTGTGTTCTAGAATAAGTATCGTAAAATAATTAACGACTAGAGATCAAATCGGCGTCAATAGCCTACATTACATGTCGTACAGCGTAAGAGTTATGCGTGCTTAAGTCATTTTACTGTACCTACAAATTTGAACCCTTAACTGATAACATATAAAAAATAACAAACATGGAAAGGATTGAAAATGTTCAACGAAAATAATAAAAAAACTAGATTATAAAAACAATAAAACGCCGTGCACTTACAGCCAATCTGCTAAACAAAATGGATTTTTTATCCTTGAAAATAGACGCGCTATATCTGAATTATGCTATTTATATAAATTATTAAATAATAAAGTAGACTCTTTTAACCTACTCTCCAAAATTTCCCCTTAATGTCCCCTTTCGCGTGACAAGAAATAAGTATTTATTCCATCTGCCAGTCTGTAGCACTAACTATGCGCAACACTCTTTCCTCTACTGTTCTTGCTCTAACTATAATGCTTTTTTTTCATCTATTGATATAATTAACACGCCCCTTAATTTATTTTAAAATGCTGCGATACGATCCCACTTGCAATTTAATGATGCTGACACTTACACACACCTGAATACTTACTCCTACATACAAACCTATACACTTACTCTCATACAAATACACATAAACACACCCTTTTGCTGTACCACAATTTAATATGTATGATTTTTATTTAGAAACTTCGCTGGTCTGTTCTTAAACCGTATCTTTTTTATGTTATTATATCATTCTCGACTGTTTGTTTCTGTAAAATAAGTAAATAAATATATATTTTATTTTCCTTTTTAAAACAGTTTTTCTTAAGCGATAAATGAATAAAATTTTACCATAGAACGGATGATTTTTTGTCGTGATTTTTCTGCCTCTGAACTAATGATTAGAACAGTACTTTTTTTGCGTTTGTACAATACTCGAATTTAAAAAGTGAATTTACTTTTAAGACCAGAGTTCAGTTCGCTAACCGTACGGGGCTCTTCGTGAAACCGTGAATTTACTGCGCGACAAGTTTGGCGACAACATCATTTTAAATGCTTCTGATAATTGGCCCCCACGATCCCGTGGTTTGACGCTATTGGATTAATACCACAGTATATGGAAAGAAGCCAACAACTCTTGAAGCATTGGGAGTCAATATAACGCGCACTGATACGGAAGTAGCATTGGCTTCGTTAAAAAAAATTGGAAGATTGAAGCCGAAAATTGTACCTAAAGAATGCGCCACGCAACTACTAGTCGCAAAACGCATTATTTGTAGAAAATATTTTTAAAAAAAGTGTATTTTCGTTCGTTCAAACACAATAAACACAAATTCAATCCAAAAAATATTTGCTTATTTTATTTAAAATTATACAAAGTTTTATCACGTTTAAAAAAACACCGGTTACTATCAAATTCAGTGATAAGGTAACAGTTTCGTTATCGGAGAGTTCATTGATAAAATTCACTAGCACTTATCAGTTGTTTGTTTACAAATAATACTATAGCACAATATTAACTAAATTTTCTTTGAGCAAATAATTCCATATCACACAGAACTCTTGTAAAGGCATGCATGTAGCAGGTACTAGGAACAAACCATATCACTTTGGGTGAAATGCCATCGAGATTCTATCGCATACCATTATTTCTAAATTTGCACCTATACAATTTAATCATAATTACACATTGATGCACACATACATTTTATTTTTAAAAAATATTTTACAAGCAATAAAAATATATATAAAACGGTACGATTCCCATTCCTAGCCCGGTGCCTAGATTGTTTACTTACGTAGCAATTTCCAAAGGAAATTATGATCCATGCTAATTTTATTACATGTCAGCATTGTCCATGAACCATGCACTTAAACATAAAGTTTTAAATAGCTTGCTATCTATTTTTTCAGATTCAATGTAAACATTGAGAATATTAATGCATTTTGATTAATTTAACATATTTTATTTTGAAAATATTTTTTTATCATAAAAACAAAACACATAGAATTTTTACAGTGATTTCAATATGTCGGTAGAAATATATATTTAAAATGTGTCTCAATTACACTATGATAATAACTTTTATTTTAACATAATATTTATGCTAAGTATTTTTGTTTTAGTGTATCCGTGATTGTACATGTCGTGGGGTGAGTATATATATATTGTGTGAGGGTGTGTGTATGTGTGCATGAGTGTGTGAGTATTGTATGTAGGTGACAATGTGTAGTGAATATAAGTGGACTTATTGAACAATGATTTTTTTTAAATCTGTTTTTTTTAAAAACCATAATGAGGAAACATATCAACCACCGTATCGAATACCAAATAACTATCACCTGATTTACCTAAAATGTTTAGTTTTTTTTCGAAAAAAGATAACCAAAAATGAACATTGATTTAAATAAGGTGGCTGGCGGTAGCGGTGCAGGAGTTCCCTTTACTCGTTTTCCTTTGAAGTTGAAACTAATGCACGCAATAATGAGACTTGAATTTGTTAATTACGTTAATTACTAATGACGTGTAATCTATTAGCAGTGCAGTTATCCAACTATTAACCACAGCTGCAGCTTGCTACGCCATGATTTGAGTTGGAGCATGAGTTTAGGAAGTTAGTCATTATTCGGTAGATTTCTTCTTGGAAAACAAAGAAAATGTTATTTAAAACACCATGTTCCTAAGGATAACGGATAGTTTATAAGAACTTCACCTAAAAGTCAACAGATGTCATCTAAGAGAAAGCATCATATAATGTGAAAGCACACCCGCCTTTGCTAGATATATACTTCTGAAAACAGTAGAGTTGTGGAAATTACAAACATAAAGCAGAATGATGAATGTTTTCAGTGTTCAAAGTATCACCTAACCAAACATGAGCCCAGTAAATGTCTAGATTTCCAATTCCCCAATAACTCTTTTACCTAAATTGTGATGTACATATATTTCTTCCTCACCTTACTATGTTAGTAATAAAAGACTAGAAAGGGTCCAACGAAAATTCTTTAAACAGGTCGACTACCGGTTAAAACTCAACTTCTTTAACTATGCTGTAAGAATGCAGCACCATGGAATAAACTCTCTTCAAAATCGAAGAATAATGTTACACCAGTTATTTTTATACAAATTAATAAATAATAAAATTGATTACATTAATCTATTTGAAAGACTTCCATTCAGTGTGCCATCTAGACCGGCAAGACAAAATCTTCTGTTTTACACGGACAACGCGTCAACTAACTATTTGAAACAATCTACAATACCTAGAATTTGCGAGCAATATAACAACAGATTTACCGAGGCTGATATTTTTTATGTATGCAAATTTAAGTCAAAAATTATAGAAATATTGAGAGGAGCAGATATTTAATTAATTTAATTATTATGTACATACTTTAATTTCCTGTCTTTTACATTTGTTATTTTTAACATAATTAAAATGATTGTTTTAAGTCCAAACAATTTTTTTGTTGTGTGCATGCATAAAATATTTATTTGTTTATTTAAATCTTCAAGTACAAAGAATAAGTACTTCGGCGGACTTATTGCTAAACGCAATATCTTCCAGCAAACCAAATATCAAAGTTATTTCTCTCGTCACTGTTGCGATAGTGATCTCTTCTGAAAAGTATCTAATATCTCATTCGAGATTTGTTCTCACCATTTACATTTGAAATTTATAGTAGGTTCCTATATCCGGTAACTAATGTTTCCTAACGGTTTTTAATCTAGCTTTAATGTCGGTAGAGAGACAGAAAGTCGTACTTTTTGTTTACTCGTGAACTTTAAAGAATTTGTTTCTCAAACTATGATTCTGTGGCTCAAATTTTTTCACCAAAAGGATGACAATATATACTACGTATCATGTTGGGTGTTAGTTAAACTGCAAAACAAAATCACGTTAAAAATGTATCACTTCGAATGAAGATAAATTTATCGACAGCAAACAAAGTCGATTCGAATTCCGACGCAGTGGTGTGTCATATATTTAAGAGGAAAAAACGTTTACCGTTTTGGAATTTGAACACGAAAATACATTGCGCAAATCAACATTGCGCGTACAAACGCTGAGTTATGGATTCGTTTTATAAATGGTTGAAATATTTGAATGCGTCGGTTTATTTCAGAATTTGGAATATTCAACTCAAATCGGCCATTTCCCATATCCCATTTAATCGTTGTTGGGGGTCTGTTGGCTCGGTTCATTCAGAGTCTATTTTTATGATTTCGGTTGGCTGAAATTAGAACTAAGTACATAACTTCATGATGAATCTATTGGGAATGACTGACTCGTATGAAGGGCGTCGGAGTTAAGTGATTTATTAAAATACTGATAATAATTTTGATAAACGATGACAGAAATCATTTTTGCCTAGGAAATTGATTTAGTGAACGGAGAAATCAGTATTGTTTGCCTTAGGCGGAATACATTTTTTTCAAGTTGTCACACATGGTGAACCAACAATGTTTAAAGTTTGTCCAAATTTATGCAGACCTGAAAAGTTTTCAGGCGTTGCCTGGTATTTATTTATGTAAACACTTTGTATACGTATACAGTTTACGTACATATGCATAAGGGCGGGCAGATTGTCTTAAGGCAAATTCTCCCTACCTACCCGAAGCGTTCAATTTGAAAAAATCAGTGGTATATGAACATAGTATGCGTGTAAATGATAATTCAATTAGATGAATCTCACCCGCATCAATAAAGGTTTCAGCTCTTTAACTTCACAAACATCAACTGATGGAAGGATTGAAGGAATATAGATGTTTAAATACAGGCAAAATGGTGAATTATATTATTTATTGTTTCAGTGTTTACTTTGTGGAAAAACATTTAAAATAAAACACTTTGTAATTTTTACCACATAAGAGTTTAATGTAATAACACTGCTAGTTTCAGATTTTCTGAATGACCCATCATCACGAGGAAAACAAAAAACAAACCGACACGAGCGTTGACTTAGAGATAACACACGCGTTGACTTATGACTGCGATAACTTAAGCATGTTCATTATTGTTCACTGTGATCGCTCAAATGCTTAGCATGTTTTTAAGCACGTCGGTAGTTATTTGTGATTGAGCTACTGGTGATATTCACACAAGGAACGAAGGGAAAGTAATTCAATCAACAATTTATAAAGTATGGTGTGTCCAAATGATTCCACTCCCTAGGGAGTTATCAAGATAGACTTTTTATCAACAGAGGGGAAAACATTTTTTAGAAGGCAATATGGAAGTCTAAGCATTTACAGCGCTTATGACCAGCCATTGCCTAGTTTAACCTTTTATAGGACACTAAATTTTGTAACGATTTACATACGTCTTGCAAACCTAATCAAATATGTTCTTTTCCAAGATAATAAACCTATTGCAATTGAAAAAGTCGTGTGGAAGATTGATCTACCGTTATTATGATACTCTTGTGACAAAAACTTATTATTAATTATTCAAAGTAGCGTGGATTCTTGGACTAGAGAGAGGTAATTATTCTTATGCTGATATTGAGTCAATGTTCAATATTTCTAGTCTACAAAAACGTAGAACTAATATTGATTCCATATTTATGTTCGGCATACTAAATGGTATAATCTATGTGCCATCATTACTGGGACAAGTAAAATTTTATATTCCGACTTGTAGATTGAGAAACAATGAAATACTGTTCAACGATCAGCATAGAACAAACTATGGCCTCAATTCTCAAATGACCCGTCTTTGTCGTACTGTTAACTCGAGACAAGATCTGGACTTTTTTGGTTTAAGTTTACAACGATTTAAACGAGTACTAAATAAACAGTCCAGATCTTGCCTCGATGTCCCGTATGTTTGTCAAAGCTTCTTTTCTTTTTTAAATGTTTTTAACTATTCTTATATTGTAATATTTATACCCTATGAATTGTTAAAATGGACAATGTCCGTTAGTAAATAAATTAATTAATACAACATATTTTTTCAAAAATTTAAAAATTCTGGTGGTATATAAAATATAAGGTGGCTACTTTTCACGACGTTCAACATTGAGTTCACCATTCTAGACAGTTTGAACATACACATTTCCATCAAATGTGGGTGCGATAAAAAAGTCTAAACTAACTTCAACTTAAACTAGCCAATGCATGACAGGTCGCGAGCCCTGTTTTTCCTCTCTTTTGCGACAAATTTCAAGTTGCGATTATTCTTGGTATTAGCGAGATTAAAGATTTTCTATCCCGTGGAATCCCAGTATTTGCGGTATCCGCTTGTTTCAGTGCAGAGCTTAAATGATTTTTATTTAGTGTTCAGATATTGTTATATTTACTCAGTTAATTGGAGGTATAGGAACTAGTGAAGCAGTAATATAGTGTCATAACGAACAAGACACAAAAAACCGCAAAAACGATCTGATCGAATCAATTAAAATAACGTGAAGTGCATATAAAATCGACAGAGTGCTGTACTGGAATTAGTGCCAAAGGAAGGAAATCGTAAGCCCTCATCTCTTTCATTCTTGGATTGACACTTTTAACATAACGTGTATCGCAAAATCAATCGAACATATACAAATTTTCTTCGAACACGTTTCGGGAATGATGGAACATGGAACGTGGCCAAAGTTACTCTTGCCCCACCTGACCTTATTTATAATTTTAACAAACCGTAAGTACATGGAAAGGAAAGTGATCAGTTTTATTTTTATTCTTAATGGGCGGGGGGGAGGGGGTCAGTGCTATTCAAGCTAATGACGTCACCGCGACCTGTGAAGATCTATTGTGACGGGTCCCCGTGAATAGTTCTCGCCCTCCGAGCCTGGCTGGCTACTGTGTGGAAGGCGAGAGTTTACATTTTGGTAAATCTCCCCCTCTAAGCCCAGGTCTATAAAGAGCCTGGCTAATGTCTGGAAGGAAAGTGATCAGTTTTACTCAATTTCTTTTTTCAGGAGTAGCCATCGAGAGTAAAGTCGTCGTCAGATAAGAATGCCCACGCTCACGTTATGAAAGCAGTATTAAAACTGTGTTAGCGTAAACATTCTAATCTGGGTCCCGATCACAATGGGAAGTTCACATTTAACTTCAATTTTATCTACAAAATAAAATTAAGTTTTCTGTATGAAAAGCAGAATACGCATACAATTTTTTCTTCTAAACATGTCCAATTATAGGTTACCGGCAAAGATACTTTAAATGTTAATGTAAATATACCTACTCATTTTCGTACCCAAATATCAGTTTTTCTTTATAGACAGTCGAAGATAACTCCGTTAACTTCCCGTTGTAATCGGGGCCCTGGCGACGATTTTACCAACCGACCGAACAAATAACGCGACTCGAAGACCTTCAATATCATTTATTGCACAAGTTACAACTTTAAGAATAAGACTTATAGAGAACATGGAGTATTGTATTAAAACGCAGAAAATAAGCTAAATTTCTTAAAGTTACAACACGCTAGATTCAGACTTATGGGATTTATGGATGGTTATGTACCTATTTTAAAAAAAAATTCATCGTTTTGTACGCCATGTGGAGATGCTTTTGTTTTGGAATATGTTCCCAGTGTCTTTATCGAGGTTCAGTAAATGTTACAAAAAGATAAACATAGGACAAAGGAGATAAGGAACTTGTCGGACGTGCTCACGAACCGCATTTTGGTAGAAAAAAGAAAAAGGTCAACGGACCATTTAGCGGGAAAAACAATCTTATTAGAATCAGTTTGGGAGAAATAATGCGGAGATCGGAACAAAGGTCATTATGTAAGGTGAAGGGGTGCATGCAAGCGCGGGTTACACGGGAGGGACAGGGAGAGCGCGATGGGGGGCGCTCGCGACCCTCGGTGCGAGCGGGACAGCCAGTGCGCAATATGTGATAAGGATTGTTAACACACTCCTTGTCAAATGGCTTATGCCCATGTGATCGAATACCACGCCACAAATTCCTCATTTCTGCACCAAAATTTAACCGAATATACGCCGAACGATCGGGTATAACCGAAACCACGTTTCTCTACGAGAAAATTAACTGTTTTATAAAAATAATCGATTTTCTGATGAAAAAGCTCACTTTCTCGAGACACTGCGAGAAGTCAAAATTAAACACACGGATACCGTTACACGCAAACTTTTGAGAAAAAATACAACTGAAATCTGAACACGCATTTTTATTAATAAAAAAAGCATAAAAATATTTACCTTCATTTAGACAGAGTCATAACTCGCGCACATTTACATCGCACTGTCCTTGTGCATTACTATAAACATGACACTGAATAGCATTGTTTGTCGCGTTGACGTTTTGTAAAGTTAACACATACGGCGGATGGGTTCAAAGAAGAATTTTGAATCGAATTATACACTTTTTTTGCAGCGAATCGGTATTTCCACGGAATAATTCACGGGAGACAGTAAAAACATCCCCGCCCTGAAGCGCTGTCGAAAGTGACATCCGCCATCTTGCTTATTACCCACAAGTGGCGGAATAGTTAACGGGCTCTAGCGGCAAAAAAAACAAATACAAATTGTTCGTACCGCAGGGATCTTCTTCTGCAAGGTTTGAAACTTTGATATTTCATTTTCATAATAGTTTTTCCCGAATATTAATAATTATCTTGAAGATAAAAGATCCACATGAGATACAATATTTCATAAGATACTTAACCTACGTTTGGTTTAAACGAAATATTGATCCATGGCCGCTATGTACGCTAAGAATACTGACCAAAATACCTTGTTTTTTGCGGAGCTTTTTATTTTAACGAGCGGGTCAGCCAGAAAACTTTTTCCCAATATTTTTCGGTACACGTAAATATAAGTACTTATTTCGTAGTATCGTTCTGTGTAAGTATACAATGCAAATGAATATTATGAAGCACAATAAAATTGGACGATAAATCCAATTTATTTCTTCCAAAAATCCTTACAAAATATTCGTCAAAATAATAATATTAAATGAATCATCATCGCTTTCATTGTTTGAAATTATTTTAAAAGTATTTTTGAAGATTTTCTATTATTATTTCATTTAAATGTGAAAATATTTACACATTTAAAATATTCAAAAAGTGCATTTTTTGTGCAATCGCCAGCGGACTAGTTTCCTGTATTTAGTTAGTTAGTTATGTGTTTAACAGATGTCTCTCAATCCCTATAAGCTTGTTATTTATTAAAATTACGTTCCAATAAATAATTTATTGACCGAGAGAAAACAGGTACAAAAATATTTTTGCTATGAAAATCTCTCTTATGTAACATAATACTATATTAAAGCGAGTTATTATTTATATAAAAGATGGATTAGATTCAAACCTGCAGGACGCGACGCGACGCATTAATTAATTTGGAAAACACCAAACTTTTAACAAATAAATGTACCTTTTTAAAACACGTTTAAAATTGTATGCGACCGAATAGCATAAACGCTTTATTACTTTTTATTTTGTTTATTCAGAAAAACAACAGCAATACAAAAAAACATATACAACATTTAAAAAAAAACACAAAATAAAGCCAAATAAGTTTTCAACATAAATACAATTATAAAAATCCAATTCAGTTATACATTGAGTTTTTGTGTGTGAGGATGCGTGGGTAAGTGAGTGGAGTGTGGTTTTGGTAGGTGTGTGAATATGTGTATAATAATAATAATAATATATGGCTGATTTATATAGCGCCATTTTTGTAAAAAATCACCTCAAGGGCGCTTTACAATTGTATATCTAAACTATATAGGCGTAAGGGTGGGTTATGGACAGGGTGAGTGTGTGTTTTATAAGAGTGAATAGAAACATCTTAAATTTATAATGTGAAAACAATTTTTTTATAAAGAAATAGATTTTTTTTAAATAATAGTTTTTGATTAACAAATTACAACAGGGATGGAGAATACCTTAAAAAAGGGAATATGGAAGTCTAGACATTTACAGGGCTTATGACCTGGCATTGGCTTTTCACAACAATTAAGGTTTCAGCTCTTTTACTTCACTAAAATCAACAAATGGAAGAATGAAAGAAATATAGATGTTCAAACATAGGTAAAATAGTGAATGTTACACAGTGTGTAAAGTGGCCACTTAAACCAGCCAATGGCAGGTCATAAGCCTTGTAAATGCCTAGACTTCCATATTCCCTTCATTAAGGTATTCTCCATCCCTGTTGAAATTTGATAATCTTAATAACTCCCGAGGGGGTGAAATCCAGTCTTTTGTCTTCAAACATTCGGACGAATTCAAATATTGTAATAGTTTTAATAATTCTTATTTCAAAAAAAGGTTTACTGCAGTTAAATATATCTCCACTAAGCGACTATAGCGACTCAGAGGAGAGTTCTTTGCATAGCTGGTGCGTTGGTGTTTCTTCATACAAACGTATTCTCGTATTTTCTCACTGGATTACGGCGACAGACCGGTGATTTTTTCACACATTAGATATTTACGAATGACGTGTCATTTTGGCCTTGTATTTTGATAATTGTATTTTAATAGGAGCTAGGACCACATAAAAGCCCTTAAAGCGCCGAGTTATCTTGTCTTCGGACGTACCTACCGTGTACAAACATGATAATAAAAAACCTCAAAGGGTACCAACGCGACGCAGAAAATTTATTTCCGATACTCTTTTTTTTTTTTTTTTTAATAAATAAATCGGTTTAGTTTTGGATAATCATTTGGCCACGTTCTCGGTCGAAGCCGGCTAAATATGTGTGCATTTCACGGGTGACAGATTACGACCTGTCTCATTGCGGTGCGTGCAGGGGTGACGGGGCGGGCGTATTTGTTTAATTTGCGAGTAGATCGGTTATTTGTTCATTATTACATCACATTGTGTCACTAATAGTCCTAATTAGTCATAATTATTCATCACCATCATCATCAATCTCTTTCCACTCCTAATGGTGCAAAGGGCACTGTATTAGTACAACAATCGCACTGTATCTTGATAAAAAAAATAATTACATGAAAGTAAGATGATCGGTCTTACGCTTCAGGTACTATGAAATATTCTAGTGTAAAAACACCCCTTTAAATAAATATTTCATATCAACCCCGTCGGGCATCGATTATTAGTAGTTATTTGTTCATCGTACATTACGGAACTATTTAATGAAATATCACCTTTTTGGGAATATTTTAAGATCCAAATTAGTTGCAACAGAGAGGGAAAACATTTTTGAGAAGAGAATATAGAAGTCTAGGCAGTCTAGCTTATATGCAAACATTTGGCCATACTCAAAACATTGTTCAATATTATAGGATTTGAAGTAAAGACAATAAACTGGCTGTGTGACTTGTTGCGACAATAAGAACTCGCAAGGTATTATTTATGAGGAAAAGCGCAATCGTTTGCTACCAACAAATGCTGAAAAAAATGTTTTCATCCATCACAACTTACCACTGATGGATTTTAAGTATTAAAGTAGTAATTTGTAATTAAAATAGGTACGTTTTTTTATGATTTGGAATTCAGCCAAATAGTATGCAGTATTCTGCCGAATATCGAATATTTTAAAAAGTATCCTAATTGGCCGAATAACGAATAGTAGATATTACTGGTATCTTAATTATTATGTTGGTAGGATGCACGAAGACGATCTGATGTATTAACCTAGCGGTACCAGTATGAGAACCGTCACGCTAGGGCCCAGGGATGGCGAACGAGGGACCCGCGGGTCAAGCAGTGACTCACGTGAGAAATTATCCAACCCTCTCGTACTTTTAGATACGACTGTTTTTATTTAAAGCTTTTATTGAATAAAAAATAAAGAGAAGCCATCTTCGCCTCTAAAGCTACAAAAAAATCTGGTAAAAAAACAAAATATTTTCCATGTATAAAGAAATATCTTGAAACTACAGTTGATTTAGAAAGTAAAATTTAAACCAACGATATAGCAGTGAAACAGTATTTATCGTGTTTAGAAGAAATTAATTCAGCTTTTCAGAAAGGTTTAATAAATTTAAACAACTGGAAACAACTCTTAGATTTGTTATATTCCCACAAATAGTTAAATTTAAGTATTTAGAGTTAAGTGTCTTTAAATGGGAAAAAAATAAATAATTTAGAAACGTAATTATTAGTTTTAAAACAGTTTAATGTGAATTTTTTTTAATAGATTTAAACATCGAGAGAGAAAAAAATCATGTATAATTGAGAATGGAGAACAAAGTTGAAAATATAATGGTTATTACGAAAACGCAGCTAACTATTTATTTATATTATTCATACAAATACATACATATTACAAAAATATATAATAATAACGTATCCCAAACTCTATTAAGCCAAGGGCTCTGTGTCGAGTTGGGATACAACATAAAGGAAAGTGAAAGCACGTACATAATTAAATAAAACATAAATATTATTAAAAAAATATACACATATTTTAAAGGTCATCTGGACAACACGCTTTGTAATATATAAATCTATGCAATATCATGCACAAGTTTCTTGTAATGGTCTTTTTCCTTAGACAAAATCCAGACTTGTACACTCTTTCTGAAAATGGCTTTCGTTTTGGAGAACTTAACATGTTGACATCCAGGGCGTTGAACACTCTTGGGGCCACAAAAGATAAATTCCTTAGAGCAAACGTCGTACGTGTTTTTGGAACTAAATAATTCAAATAACCTCGGAAAACCTCGTCCGAGCATTCTGCTGGGACCTACTTTCGTAGCCGTATGACCAGAAATGTGTCGACTATTTTTTAAAAAATGTCTAATATCCAGTACCTTCATGAATTGAAACAATGTCTCAGATGGGAAAGTGGGGGGACATCGCAGCATCACTCTTAGTATTAATTGTCGTATGTTTATTAGGGGTAGCGGTTTCATGATAGACACAGTGCAACCTCCCCAGCCCACTATACCATATTATGAACCTCGCATAGAAAAAATATCGTCAAATTAACAACAACAGATCTCTCATCAAACGATAATATTGTTTAACGGGAAATCTGTAGTTGTTTAAATTATAATTTTTTTGTTTATTTTATATACCTATTATATTCTTCATTTTTTTTTATTATTTATAAACAGTCTATTAAAATTATGCTTGTAAATTTAAAATTCAATGAAATTTGTAAGCCTTTATTCATTTTTTGTTTTAATTACTCAACCTATGTGACCCGTTATATGGATTTACAAAAAAACAAAAACAAATTTGACCCGCTTGCGAAAAAGGTTCGCCATCCCTGCGCTAGGCACTGCACCGCGTTAACTGATTTTCCTTTCGAATAAATTATTACATAAGCGGAATTTTGATTAAAATGATATTTCAACACGTTTGAGCCACCTTCATTTATATACGTACCTCATTTAGCTGATTACGCGGATCATTTTGCTGTACGTTTATCACATAAATTAATGCAATTACACAATCACATTTGTCGTACTTGCGTACATTTTAAAGGTAGAAAAGTACACGCAGTAACACACATATATTGGTCTATTTTACAAGATGGCGAAAATCCACAAGGTGCGATATCATAACACGGAACGGATTGATATTTATTGAAGGTATTATAATTTAATTAAATAACTTGTAGAAGCCTCACACAAATGCGATCGGCCGGGCCTTGAGGCCTTGGACATGTCTCGAACAAGTAGAAGAATTTGTGAATCAGGGCTGGTATTCCAAACGTTCTCGTGGTCGTATTAACTTGTGTATTTACATACAAAATACACGAGAAAAACTGTTTTCTCGTGCCGCAAGAGTGGTTCAAAATAGCACCCCTGGGAAGTATGTTTTCAATAAATGGAAGAGTAGAAAAATATATTGAAAGAAGAGTGAATGCGGGCAACAAAATGAATGGCGCACTAAGCACAGTAATTGCTAATAAAAATATGTCACTCGAAGCTAAACTGGCAGTGCACAACGGAGTTTTAGTCCCAACCCTAATGTATGGAAGCGAAGCATGGAGTTGGAAAAAAAGGGACGAAAGTAGACTGAATGCTGTTGAAATGCGATCCCTCAGGCGAATGTGCGGAAAAACAATGTATGATAGGTGCCCTAATGTCGAAATTAGAGCAGAATGCAAGGCTGAGTTAAGCATTATCGACAAAATTAAGAAAGGTCTTTTGCGATGGTTCGGTCATGTGGAGCGAATGAATGATGAAAGAACGGCTAAAAAGATTTATGATGCGAATGTGTCTGGTTGTAGAAGTCGAGGAAGGCCGAGAAAGACATGGCATGATCAAGTACAACAAATTCTTGAAAGTGGTCATGTGAAAAGTCGGAATAATCGACGTGCGTGCATGAGAAGATGTATGAATGTGAAGGAAGCAAAGGAAGTGTGCCAGGACAGAGTGGTGTGGCGTTCTATCCTCTCTGCCTACCCCTCCGGGGAAATGGCGTGATGGTTAGTTAGTTAGTTAGTTAGTTCAAATATCAAAACCCTTTAGGGTTATATAAACATATTATAGGTCAAGCCATGTTATGTCTCGTCTGGTTATTCATAGTGTGTTTTTTTGTGTCGATTTTTAATTTGTGTTCAGAATATTTTTTCTAGTAGTCGGGTCGTCATTGTAGTGTTTAAGTCCATTGTATGGTATTATTGCCTGTCATACATTGCCTCAGTGCCTCAGTATCAAAGATGGCCAAACGCCAAAAATAGTATCAAAAGCGGCCAACTGCATATTTAATACTCATTCTTAGTAAAAATAGCGTTTCTGGTTGATTGTTCAATGTATTGTCAATTCAGATTTCAGAAAAAAAAGTGGTACCAGAACTCCATTATGAACTGCTAATTTAGCCTCTTGCGATAGACACTTATTTGCTACGACAGACTTTAAGGCACCATTAACTCTGTTACCGGCACTAACCCTCCTTTCAATATCCTTGTCCATATTTCCATCTCTAGTAAACATACTACCCAGATATACAAATTCTTCGACCTGTTTCAAACTATCTCCATTTACTACAATCTTACATTCAATAATAATAATAATCATTTTCGAAAAAACGTTGTTTTTTAAATGAAATAAATTGTGTTTTTTCCCACTTGACAATGCGGATGTCTAATTATGAAAAAATGAATTTCTTACATTGAACGTTGTTTTTTAAAATACATACATGAATGCAATATCAAAATCATATACATGTTTTGAACGGAAGCAATATATTACTTACAGTTAAATGCACTATTGTGGTTTCCGTTGCATTTCCAAAAGTTTTGAATAAATAACCTCTATCGAGCGAATTGAGAAAATGAATTTCAATAAAGTGCCTTTTATTAAAGCGCCGATTTCACGAGGCACCCGATTTAATTATTATCATTTCCGAGGTTAGTGTGGCACGTAACACCAGTTAGTTAATAACTTTGCTAACACGCCATTATTTTATCCCAACTACTTACAAAGTTTGGAGTGTGTTGATATTGTATCATATATCTCGTTTTCTATATTGTGTTTGTAAAATGAATTCGGAGCGAGGCTATCAAGAACGGATCATAAATAATAATCACAGGTTTCTTTCCGACTCTACGCTACGTAGTCGCATCAATAAAAACGACCAAGTGGAAAAATAACAATATATTTGTACATATCTAAAGACATTCGATTTACTCCAGGCATTGCCGATGGCGAATCATTATTTATACGATTTTAACAATCTAATCCGTAATCCGTAGGGTACGCGTTTGTTACAAAATCAATCAATAATAAAAGAAAGCTTGCCTTGTCAATAAATCGTTAATTTCTAAGCTAAAGATACAAAAAACAAAGATAACCATGTTAAACTCATTACATACTTAAACTCATTAAAATAACATTATATCAATTCATTAGTTAACCCAAAGAAAATTTGTTGATAATGATCCTTAAGATAAAAATAACTTTATTTAATTTACTTATATATAACTTTGAATTATCTATCCTTACCTCTGTTCTGTATAAATACATTTAACTCTTTAATAAAGATACCAGTCTCGAAGATGTCGCGAAAGCGATGAAACCGGTCACTGGATATTCCAAATTTGTGGATTAAAGTATCACTCGTGTTTTATTTAAATATAAATTACAATGAACTTCCATCAAGAATTTTCACTTACAAACTTAAAAGGAAACTCCTTGATGATTTTTCGAATGTTTGAGTTTACTGTTTACCATATTGATGTGCCATATACATATAAACGTATTTTCAAATTTTTTTCATGTTTCTGATCCTATATTTGTGGTTGATATACTCATTTGTCTGTGTCAACTGATTGCTAGTCCCATCTCAACACATGACTTTTTGTCCCATGGAGTTGGAACTTATGTGTCAAATAATGTACAATAAACTTATGTTTGTAAATAAATAAATATCATAGAAACAGTATTCTTCTTTTCCACGTCCGCTCCTAAGTGGAGCATGTAGACATCACCAGTTGCCTCCCGGAGACCCTATCGCCAGCCAGCATTTTCGCATCTTCCCACGTCTACAAGCGTGTAAATTATACCAGCACTTAAAAAAATTAAAAACTAAAACAGAAAAAAACTAAACTGAAGTAAAGTATGAATGCGATAAATGTTGAACTCGTTTATTGATCGCTGTATAATTACATCAGTAAGATTGTCATAGTGTTATTTATAATGATAGCTTTGTCAGAACTCCATATCGAGGACATTGACCCACTAAGAATGAATGTTCACTAAAGAAATAGTAGTTTAGAATGCGCGTAGGAACATATGAATGCTAAATTATCATCCTACAAAAATACATTGTACTAGAGATTTCAAACAGATGAAAATGCTTGAAAAGGTTTCATTGATGAACATATTTTCTTGTTTCTGAAACGCGGTTTTTGTTCGAATTTATGTAAATGTTATTCATGTCAATCGCAGCAGATGAGTTGAGAGATACTATTTTATTTAAATATTTTTTACTATCGAACTATTAAAAAACCAAACAAATAAACACGCGTTGATTTGTGAGGGGTTCAAAAAGCCCATTGGGGGGGGACTTTGATTTATTTGTGCGCAAAATAAAATTTAAAAAATACAGGGAGTCTTTTTGATACTCCCGTCGAATCTTTATTTTGTGAATGTGAATTACATACGTTACTTCTATTACTCTCGTTCCGGAAAAACAAAGCGCGCGCTAAAATAGAGCGCGCCGTGCCCACACAAGTCCAAATTTAGACCCCCACGCCCTGCACTGTGACGTCACTTTGCAATTTCTCCCACGCTCGCGACTGGTGGAGATGAAAAAATAGATTGCTGGTGACAGACAAATTGACTATAACTGTTTATTTATTTATTTATGTATTTCACAGTTTTAAAATGTACAGAGTTTCTTTGTTTCAGATTTCGACTAGCTAGGAAATTCCCGTGTTTAGGAAGGACCTTATTTTTTAGATGTGTTTTTTTATCTATTATTTCATTAAATGATGCTTTATAAATTCAAAGAATAAACTATATAAACTATAACTATATAAACTATAACTATATATTAAACTATAACTACACATATATACTCACTAGATAAGGGTTGTAACTGTAAATTATAAATATCGCTAATCTTTTATAAACAAATAATGTATCGTATAAAAATATCAAAAGAGGCCACAAGACATCTAAAACGGATCAGGGGACGTGAAGGGAACTTTCAATGTTTATTTACTTTGTCTTGTTTTTATATTTTGTTTGGTTTACAAAAACCGTAAACTGTTTATATTTTTGACAATTGTGGTCTGCATTACTTTACGAGTTACCCACCATGTAATGCAGGCTGTAAATATAAGGTAGAAGTTAATTAATAGAATGCAGATAGCTAGCTACTAAACTGCCGATATGTACATATTCAGCAAGCGAATAGCGCCCAATTAATAGGTGAATTCTGACTTGCATTCGCACGGCTTCTGGGTGCGTAAAACAATGCGCAAGATCTCGCTCTAGTATAATTATTGGAAACATCGAAACTGATCTCTTTCAGTATATTTGAATTATGTATACTTCCGGAAATCAGATTGCGGAAATATTTCCTAAGAAAACATTTACGACGAGATTCGAAAGTGTTGAAATCCAGCATCCCTGATATTTTCGATAAGATAGAAGTATCGCCAAAACCGCCATTGAACCTTTTGCCGCCATAACATACTATTAATTTCTGTTCTGGACTTAGTTTTGATAACTCTTGGGAATGTAGTGCATTATTATTTTATATATTACATAAGAAGGTATTATACGAGTAGAAGTTATAAAAAAAAGAGTAAACCATATATTGGAAAATAAATACATTATCGAGTATTTAAAAAAAAATTAAAACTTTGTTCCAAAACCGGAAAAAAAATGTATGAAGCCTTTGTAAAAACTAAAATATGTTATATGCAACTACTACACATTACAAAAACAGCAAAATAAAATGTTGAAATTGGTATATGATCTCCCTTATCTAACAGCAACTAAAAAACTCTTGAAACCATCTAAACAATTAAAAACTGAACTCTTTCAATTAGGATCCTTAAAATTTATTCATAAATTAGCCACTGATGTAATTGTAGACGAAGAACTAAAACTTGAAAAAAAATGTAGTAAACATGGACACAATACAAGAATAGAAAAATATCATATTTAACCTTCTAAAACAAGAGACAAGGACAGTTAAGACAGTCATTCAGATCTAAATTTGTTTCAACAGAGAAGGAAAACAATTTTGAGAAGGGAATATGGAAGTCTAGGGAAAATATAGACAGAATGGGGAATGTTTCACAGTGTGTAAAGTGGCCACTTAAACCAGCCAATGGCAGGCATAAGCCCTGTAAATACGTAGACTTCCATATTCTCTTCGCATAAGTGTTTTCCCTCTCTGTTGCAACAAATTGAGATCTACAAAGTATACACTCATAGTAAAATATTTAAAATGTTATTAGCCCCACACGGATAATTTTTCATACATTTATGTATATTTATAATATTAATTTAGAATAAGAAATATTTTGAGAAGGTAAAAAGAAATTGAAATGATTTTCTTCGTCAGTTATAAATTTCCTTTAACTAATAAACCAGGGACTGAAATTATACAATAAACTACCAGACAAAACTAAACAAAAGACTCAGACAACCTTTACAAAAGATGTTTAAATATTATCGTTAACACTAGAACATGAATTTAATAAAGAAAAAAATATGTTGTTTAATGTATGTAATCCATAAGGGTTACTAAATAAAAATTTCAAAAGAAAAAAAAATACAACGTTTGTTTCTTTTAGAAATATGGCGAGGATTGTCATCTAAATTATGATTCCTTGTTTTTACATAATTATAAAAACGCTTTAATTTCTGTGCTCAAATAAGGTAAGATGATTGAACATTATGATTACAATTATAATTGAAATTACTGACATGTACCAACCGGAGATAGGCACTGTGATGGTAATTTGACGAGTAATGAGTAACCAGGAACAGTTATCTGACCCAATGGGGCATATCCAGTGGGAAGGAAATGCCTCCAACTGAGGTGCAACTTTAGTTAGCTAGCTAGCGCTTCATCTGTCCACTTCCACTGACCTCTGGGGCACGAAGCTGCAATGGAATGTGTGTCAGGCTGTCAGGCTGATACGCCATCTTCCCGTCATCCCACATACTACATACTTATCATCATATGGTTTTCTCTAATACATAAATATACTATCTTCGCACGTGTTTTTCGGGAGAAATTACGTATTTAAAATAAGTATTTGTCAGCAAAGAGACACAGACTGGATAATCCCTTGAACCTTTTTGGTTTGATCGAACAGGATTGAGAGATGGTAAAAGTACGATTTGATTTTCGTTTGTAAGTCATTATGCAAACCAATTAATGCAATGAAAGTGCGAATCGTCAACACTAATCCAAAATCCTACCACAAAACAAAAACGAAGAGCGAATCAAAGGAGTCATAAATAAAAACAGTAAGTTCAGTGGTTTTTTTAAAAATCGTATTTTCAGCGATTTTTCAGGAAATTGTTGGCAAACTGCAGGAAAACTCTACTCCTCTGGGTCTTAATATTAATACAAAAAGACTCAGATTATGAGCAACAAATCCTGTCATGACTCTGATCAGCCGCTCTATAATAATGGACAGATGATTTAGAAAACTGACAGCTTTAAATACTTGGGAGTTCACGTAACGAGCGTCCCGAGGATGAGGCGGTGGACCCGGCTTGGACGCGTGCTGCGCGTACCTCAGGGAACCTTAACCCAAGTTGCCTCTTCTTTAAACCAGCGGGCTCACGCCGTCCTGGAAGGCCGTCGATGACGATCTTTTGACATTATTCGGCAGAACTAAGGGGTGCTGGACTGACGAGGGAGGAGGAAAGAGTGCTGGCTGGTAACAGGGTCTAAAAGCCCCACCCACTTACCAGGATCCGTTTCAAAAGTCTTTTGGCTTCTTTTCAGATCCACACATTGCAAAATATTTTTTTTATTTTTTCAATCTAAGTATATATCGAAAATTTGTCTGCCACCCTGTATATAATTTCCTGATTCTGACGGGTATGTTAGTTCATTCGTTTGTTAGTAAACCGGAAGAAACAAGTCCGATCGGGAGAGCCAGAATCGTTACTATTCCTCCACGATAAGGTCTCCTGGAGGCAACTGGTGATGTCCACTTGCTCCACTTAGTAGCGGGTGTGGAAAAGAATAAGAAAGAATTATCAGTGCTATGATTTTTTAAGTTTCGTAATTCTAAGATGACAATGGTCACAAATTTTCGTCGGAGAGTTCTCCTGATTGGTGAGTTGGCTTCCCGTAAACCGAAAATCTATCGCAACTCTCGTCACCAGAGTTTTCGAATCAATCATTGGTTGATTCGAAAGAACTAGTGACGAAGTGACAACATTTGAAGTAGTTAGTTATTATTAAAATAATTTTCATATTTTTTTTCATATTACGCATTTTCGAGAAACTTCGCCGTACAATATTTAATGCTCTAATTTTTACTGTGCCTAAGAAAAAAATTATATACCCAACTTCTCGTAGCACTCAAAACTTAAAGTTAAAGAGCTAAAACCTTTATTGATTAGAGCGAGATTCAATAAATTATTTCACTTACCACGCTTGAAAATATTTTATGTTACACGATGTGTAAAGTTGCCACTTAAATCAGCCAGTGACATGTCATAAGCCCTGTAAATGCCTAGACATCCATATTCTCTTTTGTAAAATGTTCTCCATCTCTGTTGTAGTGAATATGATTATTTTAATAACTCCCTAGGGGTTTGAATCCGGTCCTTGACAAATTATATAAATAGGTGAATTGCGAATACGTGAATACGTGTTTACGTGTTTTTTTTCATTTCTTTAGTTTAACGTGTTCGACATAATATAGATTGTACATTGGTGGATTTATTACCAAATGGCAACATCTTCCAATCAACCGATAAAATAAACATGGGATTTGGATAATTTAGGTTTTCTTATTGCTCTAAAAAACTAATTATTCATAAAGTACTAATGCTGCATTAATTATCTTTTTATTATTACCTAGTTGAATATTAACCAATTTTTTTTTATCTTAAATTATTCTCAACTTCATTTTGTTATATTTATATTTAGAAAATGAAATTTTCTCATGTTAATTGTTATCTCTTATTTAGAGATGTTATGTTTCTTTTCTATTTTTTTTGTTTTTGTATATTTTATGTTCACTAAATTGTTAAGTTTTAATTATTCTATTACATTTTATATTATGTAGGTTGTAGGTACTACATAATTATTGTTCACTGCTGTGATTATTTCTGTAAAACATTTTTTTCGTGGGTTCTTTGAACCGTCGATGTATAAATAAATTAATAAATATTTTTTATATAATATTGGATTTTCGTTTTGTAACCGTGTAACAAATACATAAATGAGCAACATGTAATGCAACTTATTATGATCAATATTTTAAGAACCACTTGCGTTAATAAATTTACAACTCAAAATACCTGCCGTGCAAATATCCCAATAAAAATTCGACATTTGCTAATAATATTATGCAAATCGAGGCATTGAACTTGCCAAATACGTATGTTTTCACAATAAAATATATGTTTTATTTTAATATTACGATACATAAAAACTAGAAATTTTTTATTATTTTTTAAGCGACCGTGTGCCTTTTTATTTATTTATTTTAAATAAAAATAAATATTTGCTTTCTTATGATTTACCCTAAATTTTGAGGGCCATTTTCAACGAGTTGTAAATAACTCACTATAAGAAAATGGAAATCAAGTTGGGGTAGAGTGGGATTCAAATCACGGACCTTTGAGCCATGAGTCCGAGACACTAGCCAAGGGACTACAACTCGATCCAAAATATCCCGATACAAATCTTTCAATATTAGACGTCAATAAATGTTAGATAATGTTTGTATATGGCAATATAACTAAACACCGACTTTTCGATGACTACCGGTTTCCAGAGGTACCTACCCCTCTTTTCGCAGCCTTAACAACCTTTAAAATCAATATTTCACGTCCATTCTGTCGGGAATAAAACGCAGAATCTCAAGAAAGGTAGGCGAACGTGCAAACCACTACATAACTTGCGCGGACTTTTCTCCACTTGATTTCCTTATTCGGGATTTTTACTTGAGGGCAGCCATTTCCAGGGTTCTGGTTCTATTTGACAGACATAACTGTATTCTTCATCCGCCTAGACACAACAACGTAGTAGTTTCATAAAAATATTAAACCAACGTACCTACTAATAGGACACATGCTATAAGATGCTGACGTCATTATTTATTTGGCGGATAAGTGTTTTTGAAAATAGATATTTCTCTTTGTCTTTTTTTTCTTCACGTTTTAATAATTTAATAAATCAGTATGTTTAAAAAAATGTTCCCATGAAACATAAAACGTTCGTTTCGTAATACTTTGGAAAAAATATTGTTTTAATTTGGGAATGCCTGGGGTCACGTTACTTTATTTTACTATTTAAACATTGTGTTGAAATCAATCAGAATACTATCATTATGCCAATCGGCGGTAACTGTTAGGCGCTGGAGGGTGAATGCTAATGCCAAGCCTAGCACCTATATATTATGTATATTGTGCGTACTTATTTTAAGAACCCAGTTCCTTTCAACAAGCTAACATTCCTAAATCAAAGATTGTAGAATTTAATAAGAATAATTATAAGACGTAAAAGATGACTAGCAGAAAATAGTAGTAAAAGATAAATGTAACATCTGAAACAAATACAAATTAAACTTAAAAATCTAAATACCTAATTTGGTAATGTTTCCAAAATAAAACAAGTTTATTGGATTGTAATTCTACTTTATTCCATATTATGTACGAGTATAATATTTTTTTTATTTTAATTTTACTATATACCTACTAAATATATAAAAACTTGTAATGTTCCTAATAAATTAAATTAAAATGAAATAATATTATAAAATCTGAATGTATTTTACCTTAGTTGACATTAAACATGAATGAAACCTGTGTAAAACACCAATGTAGAATTTCAACAATAATTTTCAAAAATAAACCTGTATAAATGAAATCAATATTTTTATAATTATTACATTAATTTTAAAGTCATATCTTTACAAATGTTTTTTAAATAATGGAAGGTTTTTCCCCAATATAACCAAAATATTCCTCTAATATACTCAGTATACCCTAATTGAATTTTAATTACTCTACTTATTTTGGCTTGTATAGAAATCCACAAACATAAAATAGCAATTATTTTTAGTATATAAGTAAGTAATATATTTAAGTTAGTTTGTTTGAAAATGTCCTAACAAGACGAAACGCGTCACAATATGCTCTTTGTATATTTTATAAAAAATAAAGTAGAATTACAATCCAATAAACTTGTTTTATTTTGGATACATTACCAAATTAAATATGGAATTCTACCAATTGTCTGCATACACAATAAATAAATCTAAATACCTATTTAATAAAAAAGCTAGGTAATTAAATTACAAGAAATAGCAGTTACGAATGATTAAAAAATAAAATCACTTTAGCTTGGAAGTTTAGTTTTTATACAAAACCGTTATGAAAGGAAAAAAATATTGTGTTTTGAAATAAACTTTAATTTACTAAGAATAACAAAGTAAAGATTGTAAGGTAAAAAAGTTAACAAATCACATTAATTTATCATAATGTTAGTGGGACGAAGATAACCAAGTTTAACGAGTACATGTTGTTTTAACTAATTCCAAGAATGAATTGATGTTTTTTGTAGATACTTCTTGATAAAACTCCATAAAATAAAGTTATCAATAAAACTCCTTGGTTTAGATTCATTTTTACTTAATTTTCACCAACGAGCGCTTTTGCCTAAGAAGGCATCTTCAGGACTGGTGAATAAAGGGGAAATAAAAGTGAAACTAAACCAAGAAGTTTATCGATAATTTTATTTAAAATTTAATCTGAATCATTAATTTCAATATGTCAAGTATTTTTCTAGGTCGAATAAGTTTAGGAAATAAAAATGTAATGACATGAATATTAAGAGATTCGTGAGTTTTTGCTAACGGAATTAAGTATCTGACAGAAGAAAAATACCTAAGACATCCGCTGAAGATTACGATGGTGCTTTGAAAGTAAAGCTTTATAACTGTACCAGTAATGATTTGTTTTTAATATGTCCTAATTATTGATTTTTTCGTTGGTATACAACATATTTCCATTTTTAATACTACGATATCTAGTAAAAAAATACTAAGGCGGGTAGTCGACTTAAAATACAAAGTAGGAGCGTTATACTGGAAAGATGCGACATTTTGTCACCCACTCGACAATAGTCGATTGGGCATCTCGATTGCTTTGTCATAATGCTATTTTCGAAAACCCTCTGACAATTCAATTATAAAGTGGCAACACTAACCAATCCGTATTTATCTATGACTTTCCTGCCACACGTAAACTTTTATTGTTTCTTGTCAGACATCTTCCGTTGAATATTTTGTGTATAAAATATTGTAAAAAAAATAAAAGAAAATGTTTTACTGAGACACTGCAACATTTATAATTATTATTTGCCTTTGACATAACACACATCTACATGTTATTAGAAATATGTCATATTCATTTAATGGATGTTAAAAAAATATTGTAAAATATATTACTTATAATGTATATGTATATAAAATCAATATATTGCTGCTCTTACAATAATGTGTCATTAATTTTGAAGATGTTTTTTTAAATTGGCTTAAATTTACTGTCTTATATTTCACTTAAATATTCTTCTCCTCGTTTCTTTGAATCCCTTAAAATATGTATTTGTATATTTATATTTTTCCTTTTTTTAAAAATGTTATTACTACTTTATTTTATTTTTACATCTGAGCATGTTTTTCATTCTTTATTTTAATTCTTAACTTTTAATTACTTTTACAAATTTTCTTAATTTTTAATATAACTTCCATTTGTAAATACTAACTACAAACTACAAGTTTTAAAATAACATTTTTTAACTTTAATTTTAATTTTTAAACAATTTCCATTTATGTTTTTTTTTTTTCCTTCTCTTTTTTGTACTTTCATTAATAACCTTACGTATAATTAATTTATAATATGGAAACTTCACCTGTCCATTCAAGTTAAGTCAAACTGTGTAAAATATAAAACTATGTAACTGTACTGTATGTTTCCTTAATAAAAGAAAAGAAAAAAAACATATATTTCAAATACGTATTTTGACATTGACGAGCGATAAAAAAAAAAATGGCTGAGGGGACAAATTATAGAAGGCGCCCCCGACGGGAATATTTGGAGCAAGTGCGCGAAGATTTTAACTGCGCCTCTTATGTCGAGCTGAAGAGGGCTGCAGAAAATAGAGACCAATGGAGGAAGAGATGCAGGACTTTGCTGCAAACCAATCCCCAGGATTAAGACTACAAAGAAAAGAGCGATAAAATAATTTTAAAATCACGTTTCTAGTAAAACTTCATTTGATAATGGATTGAAAATAAGTGCAGTTGTATTTGTTGCACATTTGTTGATACGTCATCATCATCACATTGATCAGTGTGGTCAATTTTAAGTTAATATGAACAAAAATGCCTACTCGAATTACGGAAGTCGCATACGATTCTAAAGACGAACGAGTCCAGCACAAGGCCCCTGACTCACAACTTAAGCACCGTGTCCTATTATTCGTGATGGATGCACTAGCGAATTATTGTTATCGACACCATCGCAGCCCGAAGGCTGTTATTTCGCGAATTGTAACGGAGCAAATGACAGATTTTAGATTATACTTTATTTATAAGCTTACCTTACCTATTGCAAGACGAATGGATTATGACAGAGTTGACAGAAGCCCTGAGAAAAGACCCTACAGCAAATTATTCATAGTAGGAACTATGTATCACTGTCAGGTAATAAGCTCAGTAAGTCGCTAACGGCAAACTTTTGTGAAATCGATCGTAAGCCTGAGAGATAATAGACGAATTATTAGCGCAATGGAAACGCGTAGTAAATTGGTAATGGTGGAACGGATCAATTTGATTGAATGCAATGTAGCCAAGAAAGGATAAAAAAAATGACATGAGCAAATAACGTGAAAAATTTCACTGTAGATATTATGACGAAAATCTGAATGATTTTCTGGTGTAAAAGTAAAAATACGCGAACAATTTAAAAGAAGGTAAAATTACATCATATTCTTGGCTATTAATACTTTGAGTACCGCCCGAATACACATAGAATTTACCCTGTGCCCGGCCCATTTTTGTGAAATTTCATGCTTTGTGAAGGGTTTCTTAAAAGTGTCATAAATTTGAATATACTGGGTTAAATCAATTAAAACATCTCATATTTATTTAAAATAATCAAATAAGTCATTTTTGTATGATAGTTTTGCCGACATTAGCCTTTATGGAGAGCCACATTGCGCATTGCAATGTTCGCACATATACAGGGCCCCACTCCTTTTTCTGTGCTTTGTATCCCGGAGCCGTGTAAACATGTGATTATAATAACCATGCGTTGTGTCCCAGTCTCGTGTTTTCACGTAGTTTACCAGCAGCAAAAAGTACTAATAAAGGTCACCGAATGTCAATAAAATGCACTTTTTTAGACAACTGGTAAACCACGTGAAAACACCGGACCGGGACACAACGCATGGTTATATAATCACGTGTTTACACGGCTCCGGGATACAAAGTGTTAAAAATAAATCTTCTAATCGATGTTATTGTTAACTGGTTATTGCCCGGGCTCCTTTAAAAAATGTTAGATAGCAACCCATTTTGTCAAATCGTAACTATGATTCAAATATGACATTTTAAACTTTTTTTTCGTTGCAACTAGCCTAAGCGCCAGTTCCATTTTGGACAAAATGATTCGTGTGAAAAGGGAAAAATAAAAAAGCTCGCTTCACCAATTTTGACGAAAACGAGACAGTTATTTAACTTTAAGTTTTTTAAACTAAATTTTTTGTTGCGCAACTGGCACTTAGACAGAAAAACCTGATAATTTATGACGCCTAGGAGCAAACAATTTGGACAATGATTATTGAAGCTGAATTATTGTTATTCTGTACAGAGTATATGGCACATAAATGAAAGGATTAGGATTACACGCCAAGAAAATATATTACTCATGTTGCTCCTTTAGTCGATTCGTTTTTGTATCGCTATGATTTTTTGCAGTTTTTTGCCTTTTAATGGAAACTCCGGAAGAATCTATAATTGTACATAATGTTATAATAGTATATTAGTTTCAACATAGTGGCGGCATACCTGCGGTCAATAAATGCACCACGATGCACCATTCTCCGTTATGGAAATGTTCTAAAACTAACGGGCAACACAATTAGCGTTCTGCTAGGATCATAAATAATACCGAATACTGACTCGATTACTATACCCGACTATGCACTCAGCAGACCATCTAGCTGGTAGCGAGCTGCAGCTACTGTACTGTACTTGGCCAGGGAATAGAGTGGTTACTAGTTACTAGTTAATAGCAGTTATCTAATAAGAAAATACAATAATTAATGAACAACTCCGTTCGCTCAATTTTATAAACATTACATAATGCGTTTATACAATCCCACGAACTGTATCATCACCTTAAAATTCATTAGTACTTTACCGTAACGTCGATAAAGTTATGTACATAAATTACTATCGGTTGTTTTAACAGAAGTTAGAAGAAAATCTTTTTATTTGTTTAGATAAACTTTAGTTGAATTGGTTTTTTTGTTTGTAAAGATACAAAATTGAGATATTCATAGGACCGACTTCTCTAGTCGTTACAAAAATCCTTAAATCCCCGTTAATAAAAAAAAATTAATGCTCTCATTTTAAATATTTATTTTTGAGAACAAATTTAATAAATTTAAATACTAATCAGCAGAAATAGGTAATAAATATGTGTGATTTAATTAAGTTTCTCTACTGAATTTTTTTTGAGGAAATGAATTTCAATATAATTCGATTTTTAGTTTTGACCCCTTTCAATTTAAAAGAAGTCTAAACCAAAAAATGTACTTTACGTGTAATAATTATGTGTCATTTTTTCGAGGGTCTCGATTACTATGGGAGTTATCTTCAATTGTCTATTAAGTAAAACCGAAATTTCTGTACTAACGTGTATGAAAATTTGAAGTTTCGCTATCGGAAATCTTAGAGTATGTATATCCATAATCTAAGCAGACAATTAAAGATAACTCTGTTAACTTCCCATTGTAATACGGGCCATGGACGTGTAAAAAAAACCTTTATTGAGTAGATTAAGTTTTAAAGCACCTTTAAGTAATAAGTCTTTTAACCAATTTGATATTCTCTGTTTATACATTATTGATGCTGAAGAAAATAAACTACAACTGAAAGAAAAATAATCACATAATACAAATTATCAAATAAATACAATCGTCAGTTATTACGTTTAATTTTATTTATTTATTGCACTGCAGAAGTGCCTTTTACAATATAAAATATAACATTATAATGAGTTCAGTTATACAAAAATAAAAAACAGAAATATAAAATGAAAAATATGTGCACATTTAATATATGTATGTCAGCAAACAAAAGATATAAAAACAGTCGGTATATTAAGAACATAAAATGAGTTAACAGCAGATCATTAGCATAAGAAGCTTTTGCAAATGAATCGTTAATGGTTACTATAGAGCATAATAAAATATTTATAAAGAGATGATATGAATTCTTCACAGAGATTTGAGTTAAAAATTTTGATATGTCAATTGATATCTTGCATTACATCATCATTATCATACGGTGGGGCGTAGGGCACTGCATTGGTAAACCAATCGCAGCGTATCTTGATATTTTTTGTTACATGAAGGTTTTTAAAGTTTTCGGTATTCTTGGTGTAAAACGTTACAAAAGTCGCGAAGCACACTATAGCTCAGAACATGAACTGTATCAAAGCGCTGCGTCCATACAAATTGCCCGGGTCCCATACGCTGCCTGATTCCCTCGTGCCAGCAAATTAATACTTTCATTCTGTTTTCTGGGCCAATATAACACGAAAGCCAACAAGCGAGAAAGACAAATAAATAAAATAGGAAATAGGATCCTCCATTACGTTCTATGTACATTTGTATATTCACATGGAATTACACAGAGCTTCGTTGTAATTTTGTGGAAACAAAGTCAAAAACCTCTCTACGCAGAGGTGTTTATAAAATTGTAAAGTATTTTTAATTTTTGTTACATCATCATCATTTCCTTATCACCGCATTGGTTGATCATATTTGTTACATGGAAGGTTAGGTGGGTCTTACGCATCAGGTGCCAGTATGGGATTGTGAAAATATCCCACTTCGCATGTTTATTTGAGAGAGCTCTTCCAACCTTCATCACAACATGGACTATATCTTCGCTCTAGTAACGGGAAAACACTTTTAATACCCCTTCCCCCCTCTTATTTTCTTGCCTCCTCTTTTACAGAAGTAGCTGCTCAATTGTGGAATAATGTACCCACTAATGTTAGAGACGCCCCTTCTTTATTTACATTTAAATCAAGAATGAAATGTCACTATTTAAATGTTTGAGTTGTTCCTTTCTCCTTCTTCTTTCCATCCTATCACCATTCTTCTCCTCTCTGACCTCTCTCCATAGTAAAGTGTTAGTTGATTTTTGTATTAAATTAATATATAAAATTGTATTCTGATTGTAGGTAGGAAAAATTGCCTTAAGGCAATACGCCCGCTCTTGTGTGTATATAAATTGTACATGTACCTATATAAAGCGTAAATTAAAAAAATGAATAAAATATTGTAGTGAAAAAACAAGTATTTCATTTAAACCACGTCGAGAAATGGACCTGAGACCTCTTACATGGTTGGCAAATGCGCTGATCGTGAGACCTACAAGTAATCAGAATGTAATCTTGTTCTGAGGTAGTAATATGTACGGCATAACTCCAACTATCCGGATTCATGCGTGCCAGATTGTTGCCAGGATTGCAATCACATTTCAAAACTCATTTAAACATGCACAATAAGTTTTTCTGGGTTATTATGCCGTGTGTCGTTCGTACTCTCTACCGACGTTTCGGATCGCGTTACAGCGTCCATCATCAGGGTTGATGTTGATGTGACATCAACCCTGATGATGGACGCTGTAACGCGATCCGAAACGTCGGTAGAGAGTACGAACGACACACGGCATAATAACCCAGAAAAACTTATTGTGCATCTTAACGGCCGTGAAAATCTAAGAAGTTTAATCATTTAAACATGTCCAGCAAAGTTAATTGCGCAATAAAATTGAAATTAAAAAAATATCTTTTATTTTTTTATTTCCTGATAACGATCTAAATATTTGAATCTGAATGACTGGAGTTCGAGCAAATGGAGATCTACTGTGCATGCCAGTACTTTGTACTCTGGTAAAAAGTGAGGAAATCCTATGATATTTTTTTATCAAATCGCGCCATTTAAAAAATAAGGTAAATAAACAGTAGATAAAAACGACAATTTTTACGGTATTTCTGATAAAAAATATATGCTTAAAAGTTTTATAGAACTAAAATATAATTACTTTTCGACCGGAATATTACGAGGCGTCCGCGTGCGTCTTACCTAATCAGAGGATACTCCATATTCATATTATATTACTCTAGCGTTAGGCATAAATATACATTAAATTTATAAAACAAATCAATATTATAATTAATATTATTTTTGAAATGTAAATGTGTTTTTTTTCCTTCTTAAAATGCCTAGTAAAGATTATTATTATCATTATAATTAGATTAAATGTTTCTCAGAAGAGACAAGTTTTCTTTTGCCTGTGTCAGATGTTCTTTTACAACTAATCTTCAATCAAAATTTGTAAGTGTCCGAGGGGATTATAAATACAGTTATGTATGTGAAATAGAACCAGAATGAAAGAAAATGTAATATTTTGTTATCCTTGGACTGGAACCTGAAGAGTAGGTAAAGCTCGTATAACATCGGTAAGACAATGGTACAAAATTATGTGCAGTTTCTTGTCCAATAATTCTTGTCCCAAGTCTTGGCCCATCTTATTCGCTGTTTTACACGGGGCAGTTTTCTGGGATTAAAAATTGCGAGTAAGCATGCGCAGTACGAAGATGTTTCCGGCACCATGACAGATAACGGGCAGTTTCACAGTTAAAAAAGTAATTGTTTGTAAGACATCACAATCTGTGAGCAATTTCAAAGGGCGACGCGACGGTTCTATTAGCTACATATAATATCTGGTGTGTTATCTATGTATTAAACATTGAACAATAATTTATTTTGTCTTCCTCATTCAGATATATAATAATATAGTAAGAAAATAGCCCTAAGTTTTAACCCTCGAAAATAGCTTTAAGTCATCCGCGCATAATAAGAAACGCGAATTGACTATTGTACTTTTAATTTCATAAGAAAAATAGAGAACAGCAATGGGCCCAGGTTAGATCCTTGCGGGACACCCGAGTAAGAACAAAAAAAATAGACACGAACAAGCCATGTGTAACGTATTGATTTCGGTTTTGGAGGTAGCTTGTCATTACTTTTAGCATTCCACCCGGGAAACCGATCTTACTCATAAATACGATAATAGTATATTATTCTGCGATCAACAATCAATATCGGGCTTCTAAAAAAACACGGATCGTGAACCTTGACAAAGTATAGTGAAACAAATAAAATCGAGGAAATTTATATTTTATTTAAAGTGACACAAGGAAAAAAAATACGCGTTGACATTTGAAGTTAAGTGGGGCCTGTGCACCATCGGGTGCACGGGTTTGATGATGATGAAGACTCCGATTGAGAAAAGAAAGATTTCGATTCATGTCCGAATATAATGTTATTACTATTTCAATTCATGTAAAATCAGGGAGAAGAACCAATTAGAGTGTTCTCACATATTTAGCTAGAAATCTACCTGTCGATAAAATGCACCAGTCGATTACTTTCCCTACATTTTAAAGAGCGTGTAATTGACTGATTTGCTAGTCATCATGTTAAGAGGCGCGGAAGACAACAAACATTCTTTACAAATAGCCGAATTAAGGTAATCCAAGCGGATTAATTCATTATCCAAGCAGTCAATGTCATGTCTTCTTGTTAGATATTTGGCGTGAGATGATCTTGACTTGAAGATTTCTTTTGTTATCTAAATGACGTTAAACGGTTGCCTTTTAAGTAAACGATTTGGACTAGTGCTTTCAAACGTTATCACTCTAAATCAGGAATTTGCATGATTTACATTCATAATATATGTATTTAGTAAGCCACTTCGAGTAAATAACAATAATATGTAATGAGTTACTAACAAACTATTCTCTTTTCAATAACATTGTTATTGGTAATAGTTTTCTCCGAATTATGTGTAGTCTGTCTAACTACTAACAACCTGTTTTAAGGCAAACATTTTCATATAAGCAAAATATACATTAAATAAAATAGTCACAAAATTCAATTTTATATACCTAAGGCAGTAAAAAAATATGGAATGGGAAAAAACAGATCTTCCTGCAGACACATACAATCGTTTGGTGATTTTATCGGTTTAAATATTTTGGCGTCATCAGCATAGAGTAATATAGATTGGTGTTTGAGCTCTTCAACAGTGTCATTAATATATAGAATTTAAAAAAAATGGACCAAGATGGGAACCTTGTGGGATGCCCGAAATAATGTTTTTGTTCTCTTATTTCTAATGGTATTTCTATTTGGTAACATCTGCTACAGGAAATATTGACAAAATCAAAACACTCACATACTACTTACAAACTAACCAAGTCACATGAATTCTGACTTGGCTAGTTTTCCTTTTGTGCTTACGATATTCTATAGCTTTTTAAGTACAATATTAAACTAACAAATTGCTTAAAGAGCGTTTTTCAGGACTTGCACATATTTATTTTTTTGTACAAAAATTCCGCAATAATGTTTTACACCGAAGAAAAGATGCGCTGCCGTAGGAATATAAATGCCGTGCCCTATGCTCCATTAAGTGTGAAAATAATTTATTTTATTCTATTAACCTAATTATTTTAACTTTTTGAGGCTTATTTTCAGCAACTCACTGTTGGAAACCGTCGTAAAGTTTTACGTTGGATCTACTGAAGGACCACTCCTCGGTTTGCGCTATTAAGCTGTTTGAAAATCAGTGAAACAACAATAAATATCAAAGCCGTCCAATTATCGCAGAATTCAAGAATATTTAATCAAACGAAAATCACCCGAGTGGAGAATTTATACGGCCTTCACTTTAGTTGGCGGACATTTACAATTCTAATTTCCGAAAAGTGAAATAAGATCCGCTTAAATAGGTACTACTCCCATCCTCCCCGCAAACTATTTTTTTTAATACCCATTAGATATGAGACATTTTTTAAATATTTACGTTTATTTAATGTTTCAACGATAAACATGCTTTATTATATTAATTGTATTAAAAATAATTTAAAGCTGCAGTTGTACTGCATCTTTGTAAAATTTAATTATTTGGAATTTTTTATTTTATTTTTTGTCTATTTCGTTTTTTTTTTAAATTTAATATTTTTTATGTTCAAAACATCAATTTTGTTCGGACCAAATCCATATCTATCTACCTGTCCTCCTCATTTCCTAGCGCACTCCATGTAACAATAATACTACGTGTGAGTGCCGGTAACAACATTGAAAATCAGTACAAAATCTAACATTAACGAGTGAAGTGCTCAACTAATCTATCATCAAGCGAGCTGTGCCACCGTCTCACGACCGCCAACTTCACCAGCCAAGTTCCAGCACTCATCACGCCTCATCATCAGCAGGTTAGTGGAGTTGTGCAACCTTCCTTCCCTAAGAATACAGTCCACTCTAAAGTTTCCTCCTCCTAGGACTAGGTATTCTTCACACCTCGTCCACTCCTCAACAAACTTTGTGGTCGAAAAATTTAATTAATGTGTTTATTAATGTTTTTTCGTAAATGCGTTATATGTAGGTATACAAGTATTTGTGCGGTTGTGGTAAAGATGAACGTGTATTTTAGTACATGCATGCTGGTGTAGTGAGTGTCCTGATGAGGAGACGGGTACGTCTCGAAACATGTAGACATAAAAAGTCGGTAAGTGGTTACATACAAATATTTACTCAACTTCATTAATATATATATATATATATATATATATATTTAAAACTGTATAATATTATTGATATATTTTCGACAGCAATTATCTAAAGTTATAAAGCTTCATTAATTATCGCACAATACATATGTACCTACATGTATGTCAATAAATACTTTTTTATATTTTTTTCGAAATTCAAATATAAATACCTATATTTCCCATTACCTATTAAACACTTAGCCTTGCCCTTAACCATCGGTTTTTCCCTCAATTATGATTAATGTACATGCTATAGTTCATAAGATTATTTTTATATAACTATATGAGAATATTCAATCCATCTAATCTTCACATTCGTTTGAAAATGCTCTAACAAGGCTAAACGATTGTCACGAAATTTTTGTTTTCATATTTTATATTTTTTAAAATAAAATAAAGTGTTCAGTAGACTTAAATCAGTGTTTGATTTCTAATATTTAAAGTTTTTTTTTAAAACGCCTATGCATGTGGATTAAAACTTCATCAAACCCGTGACGTCACTTATGATGACACCACCACACATAAAGAGAGAGCAATGTTATCGAGAGCTAGTAATAAATGTTCTTTTTGCGTTTTTCTAGCTGTTCTTTGGACATCAGTTACTTTGGCGTCGAGATCGCCAGCCTTAAAGGTGATAGATATCTTATTCAAAACATTCGCAAAACCCGTTAGAATTCCTCGATACATCTGGAGTTATCGCGCGCGGTTATATTGAACATCGACGGATGATAGCGCGTTGTTGTATTACTATACCAACAAGTTGCTAGTTGTCAGTTGCTGGTAAATACAGAAAACCTCAGTTTGAAAGTTACTGCGCGCAGTGTTGGTCGTGTCGCTTTCTTCTGCGCATGCTCCGCCCGTACGTTCGAATATTTGAAAACGTCAAAACAACATCTAGCGAGTTTTAGAAAGAAAAACGAATATTGTGACAAGTGACAAATTGCATTTTTTTTCCAAATATTTGAATTTGCCGCGTATGATTTCAGCGTTCGAACATCAGCTGTGTTTGTGAAAGTGTCAACATTTTAACGAGCTAAATAATAGTGGGTGTGATAAACAGAGTACCTATTTTCTCTTTTTGGATTTTGACCGCTGCCTGTGGTGAGCACTGAGGCGGTCCAAGCGCTTTCTTGCCATCGGGATCGCAAAAAGAGCCGAGGTGAGTGAAGTATGATTGTCAGCAACTTGCCTTGGGTGATTTTGAAAAATCTTCCAACCGCAAACCAGTTTGGCGCTCGACGAGCGATGGAACGAAAATTCAACATTCTAAAATTTAAATTACAAATTTATTTTTTATTAATTTATTTGACAAGGTTGTTAGATACATTGGATAACAATTATTTTAATGATATCACTATGTTTACCTTGGTACTTAACTCAGTTACACACAAATATGCAGGAATTTGAATGTAATGCGTGCATGGTACTTTATAATGTCATAATTTTTGATAATATTCGTATACAAATCGAATTAGTACATTCATTTTGATTTAAAAAATGATATACGAGTATGTTGCACTCCTACTAGATATATATTTTTTATTCTTTATGGACATCATATTCAAATATTTGTAGACAGGCTGGTATTGGTATACCGATCGCAGCGAATCTTGATCATTTTTGCTACATGAAGGTAAGATGATCAGTCATACGCTTAAGGTACCAACCAGTCCAGAGACTATGAAATATTCTGGTGTGAAAACACCCTTTGAAATAAATATTTAATTTCAACCATGTCAGGAATCGAACCCGAGACCTTTCAAACGCACTGACTATTACACCACGAGGCCTACAATGGTGTACCAATGCACTACCCTACGCACCATTGGGTGCGGAAATGATGAGACAGGCAGATGGAGTTATAACTCCAAATTTATTTAAGGATTCTAATTTATTGCAACAGAAAGGGAAAAAAATTGAGAAGAGAATATATAAGTCTAGGCATTTACAGGGCTTATGACCTGTCATTGGACATCATTAAAAGTTTCCGATCTTTTACTTCATAAAAGTCAACAGATGGAAGAGTCGAGGAAATGTGGATGTTTAAACATAGGCAGAATGGTGAATGTTACACAGTGTGTAAAGTGGTCACTTAAACTAGCCCATGACAGATCATAATCCCTAGACTTCCATATTCTCTTCTCAAAAATGTTTTCTCTTTCTGTATCAATAAATTGAAATATTTATTCATTTTAGTTTTAGATTTTTTGAGTACTTATTGAACACCTCGTCCGAAATCAAACACGTGATAGCTGAACGCATCAACTGCAACATTTCGAGTTTGCACTTATGTGAAAACTTAACCAACAACAAATTTAAAATACTTCGAATTAAATTTTAAAATGTTGTTTGTATAACATCTTCTTCAAAACGTTTTATTTCCATATAAAAGTAATTTATTTTAAAATATGTAAGGCAGAGAATTAGTATTGGATACTATGTATAACTTTCACAGCATGAATAATTCAAAATAATGCAATCTTTTCTATGATGAAATTGAGTTTATACATATGTATAATATATTTATACTAAACACGCTGGTTTGAGTCTACCAGACCAACAAAAAACTTATTTAGAGCAAATTATAAAAAAATCTGACTAACCAATAACCACCTGAAAAAATCATCATTTAATAGCGCATAGGGCACTGTATTGGCCTTTGAATTGCAGTGTATCTAGTGCATTTTTGTTTCAACGGCAAGGTGATCACTCTTACACGTCAGGCGCCAGTTTTGGAACATTGAAGTATTGAAGTGTAGTCTTGCAGTGTACCTGCCAGGGCCCCGATTACAATATTTTATCTACAAAGTAAAATCAAGTTTTCTGTATGAAAAACAAAATATGCACACATTTTTTTTGTAAACATGTTTTTTTTGTAAACAATTTCAGGTAACCGAGGAAGGTACTTGATATTTTCATTGAAATATGCACATTTTCAGACGTTAATTTAAATTTTACTTTAAAGACAGTCGACGATAACTCTATTAACTTCCCATTGTAATCGGGGCCCTGGAATCGAAACCAGGGTCTCAAAAATGGTAGGCAAACGCGCCAATTCTATCTCCACTCGATTTCATTCATCATTCCCTTTCTGCACCTATTGGTGCATGGGGCACTGTATTGGTGCACCTATCGCTGCGTATCTTGATCATTTTTGTTACGTGAAGGTAAGATAATCAATCTTACGCTTCAGGTACCAGTCCAGAGACTATTAAATATTCTAGTGTGAAAATACCCTTTTAAATCAATATTTCATATCAACCAAGTCGGGAATCGAACCCGAGTCCTCTTGCATGGTAGGCAAACGCGCTGACCATTGCGCCACGAGGCCGACTTACTATTTACCGATTTATTATTTACCGATTTACTAGATATTAAAAAAAGTATCCATGATATTCTAGTTAGATACGTTAAAACGATGAATGCACATGAAAAATATGAAGACCATTTATTCTTCATCCTGTATTTAACGCAAATCAATTTCATTTACTTATAGTTTTGTACTGCACCAATCGTAACTCTCGCTGGAATGTACTTTTTTCAGCATTTTATATTTATATTTTTAATTTTCGTGTGGCCCAGACAAAAGGCTAAAGCCGCCGGGACTCAGGTACAAATGCGTACAACAGGGACAATCCCGATCAAACCGGGACCTATGTTAAGCCTATGTTTTGTGAGAAAAACTTAACATATTTTTAGCCACAATATAATTATAATTATTCGTAATATTTTCTTCCTTTCATTATTTCTTTTGGTTTGCATTGTCTAGATTATGCAAAAGTCCCTTAACCAAATTTTAGCCACCTTGCCACATTAAAAACCTTCCAGATATATAAAAATGCCAAATAAAAAAAGATTATCGATGAAATTTATTCAAAAGACATTGAAAGTCGATGAAATTAAGTTGTCCAAACGAAATTTTTAAAGCACAAAAAACCTGATTTTTCCTTGGTCTGCAAACTTTCATATTGCGATTTCTGAAAATGATATTTTTTGGGTTAGTGAATTTTGTTTGAACCACGGCGATGATAAATTATATACCTGCTTTCGTTGTACGACGTTTGTTCTTATGTAGAAGCTATTGGTGTGTTGTATACAAAACCTAAAATACAATTGATTTATCATTTTCTCTATTATTACTAGTGTCACTCAACTCTGCCCTGAAAACTGACGCGTTGTCTCTAGGTTTGGGACAACATATCAAACCTGGAACTCTCGAGCGATGTTTCGACATTATTAAGGTATAATAATCTGCAATGGCAAGAGTATTTTCCTATTAAACACAGTTTCACCGATGATGTCGAAAGATGTCGATATCCAAAGTAATGTTAGCCGAGAGAGACCGCAAGCATTTTTAATCGAAGATTCGACGTAAATCAAATGTTTATATTAGCTCATAAAACTTAAAGTTTAAATAAATAAAAGATCGCGCACGTTTTTGCAGCAATATTTGTAATTTACTTTTAGTGATGCAATTGAATAAAAACAATAAAAAATTCTAAATTATTAAAATGGTTGTCTTGTGTGAGCTTTTCTAGTTATTTTAATTCTCTAGTGCTTGCACTTAGTAGCTGCAAGCTGTAACATGTGTTGAAATCCATTCGTTAGTTATTTTCAAATTTTCCGACAGCAACACTACAAAGTTAAACATGCGTTATTATTTTATTTTCTTTAAATATAATTCTCCTGTACGTGTGATTTTTTAATATTTTTTTTGCACCACAACAGGCCAGGAGGCCCAATTACAGTGGTGAATTACATCTGATGCGTGAAGATGATTACGTGATGTCACTGAACTCCTAACGACTTAACCGATTAACGTGCAATTTTCAGCGAAATGTAGATCTTTGCGCTGCGCGTGTTTGTAGATACTAAAAATTTCAATCGAATCTGTTAAAAAAAAGTTAGAAGCATAACCAGGGTTGCATTCGACGAAAATGCATGTACAAAAAAATGGAAGGATGTTTTTTTTGTGTTTAAAAAGGGTTTTTTATTATGTTTACAAACAACATTCGCTTTTTATGGATCCCAATCAGATTTTTTCCTTACATTCCTTATAATTTTTTCCCGTTTATTTTTTTTACCGGATTTTTGGTAATACTAAAATAATATTAACTGACATTGAATATATTTTTGAAAATCGCATTCATGAATAAAGTGCACCCCTGTTGATGAGAAGAGCCGAGTTTGACATTTGCAAAAAGAATTTTATATTTGAAAATAAATTATTTTATGTTTTGGAATTCAACTATAAACTAGTACCTAGGTACCTACTTATCAATCAAAAGTCTTTTCCCAAGGTAATAGCGGGCAAGCCAACGTTCGGGCAGGACAACGTTTGTCGGGTCCGCTCGTTCATTCAAAAAAAGAAATGGAATTTTCTATTCTTACGCCTTACATCTGTTGTCGAGAACTTTCGCTTTCTGCGTAACGTGTCACTGTCAAAGGGTCCAATATTTTGACAGGTAACGTGAATACTTTGTGTTGCTACGCAAACCGAACATAAATTTCCATTAGAAGACTAATGAGTATTATGTTTTAAAAACAGAACAACTTCTTAACAGTGTAAAGGCAACGTCCAGAAGATTACAGAAGCAAATCACTACTCGTTGTAATAATTAAAAACGTATTAAATATAGATCATTACAAAACGATTCATAATAGATCTGAGGCCATTGTTACCAAAAAATATGACATAGCTTATTATCCAGGTATTATGCACGTTTTTAAACCATTTACAATTTTTTAACATTTCCTTAAGTAAAGACTAGATTTACCATGTGATTAAATATACGAAGGAATGCAGGTTCTATTCATTTATAACTTCCATTTTAGCATGTTTGCACTTAGCGATAGTATGTAAGAAAGTAAATAAATATTCATATTTAATCAATAAATTATGTGGGGACGCTCAAAATGGAATTATAATTTGAACAAGATTGTGGTCCCGTGGTTAGTTTCGCGGACTCGCGGATCAAAGGCCCGAGTATCGAGGTTTTGATTCCCATTTTCTAATAGAGTTATTTACAACTCTTTAAAAATGACCCCGAAATTGAACTGTTTGCATACATCAAAAGAATGCAAATATTTATTTTTACTGAAACATAAAAACAAAAAATTATCTTCAAAATCTAAATCAAAATATTTTTATTTATTTATTCAAAGGACCGTTATATCATAAAAAGGTTTAAAAAATATTTTCATTAAAAAAAAAAAACACATTTAAGACATGCAAATATTTTGTAAGACATAGTGTATAACAATATGTAAACTTTAAAAAGGTACGTCAACGTTTATGTAAGAAAACAATTTTGTTTTTATTTGAATTATTTTTAATTTTTTTTATTAAAACGAATTTTTTTATTTATTCCAAATGCTAATTCACTGGCATGTTTTGTGCCGAGGGAAACATTTTAATTATATTTATATATTTTTTTCATGTTTCTTTCAAAATGTGTTCTACTCGCTCGCATCAACAAAGGTTTCAGCTCCTTAACTTTATCGAATGGAAGAAATATGGAATTTCAAAAAAAATTAAGAATTTTACACTGTGCGTAAAGTGGCCACATAAACCGGCCAATGACAGGTCGTAAGCCTTGTAAACGCCTAGACTTCCATATTCTCTTCTCTAAAATGTTTTATATATTCGTTGAAATATGTCGGTATTTATTATTATAATTACAACGTTTGAATTGCATTACGGTTTAATGATTTGCAGTATTTGTAATTATTTACAGTAATATCGAACTGTTCGGTTGCATAATGTAATGTGTTTAGATTAGAAGTGGATGAACGTGCTTATTGGGGGTATTATGTAATGGTAATGTTTATATTGTTACCTGTAACCTTCAGTTACTGAATACAGGCTACGGAGTTGTACAGGGGCTCACAATCTTTATCAGTGTGAAAAACAATCTCAGTTAAGAATTTATGTTTTTGAATTCCAAATCCATTAAACTTTATCTTTTTTGGATAATTCCGTGTAAGTTGGATTCGTGTCAACGTTTCAACTACCATTACAGGAGCCTTCTTCGGGGTAAACGATGTGTTATGTGTGTTGTAAAAATATGTTTATGTAGGAGTTATTTGTACCGTCATAGTCGGCAGTAGGCACATTATGTGTCATTTGTAGTATCAGGAACCATGTTAAGTTTAGCCAGTCGTCTTTGTTTATGTTATTTGGGTGTCTATATATTTCAATTGTCTCCTGAAGAAGACGGCTCTTGCAATGGTAGGCAAAATGTTGAAAAGAATCCAACTTACACGGGATCACCCAAAAAATACATTTTGATAACAGTGACTGCGAAAATCTACGCATTTATTGTGTGTTTCAATTGCCTCTTTTATTATTACTTTCACTGCTCATTAAACAATAAGTAACGAGAAAATTTTCAAAAGGGCCATAAAAAAATGGATAGTGGAGGTGAGTAAAAGTAAAATGGATTTCTTCATTCGCTCAAACCAATATTAAATCACCTGCTACACAAACGATACTTTATGTTTTGTTTTTGTTCGTTTTATAATATAAATAATATTGGTATACAGAAATGAAATACACATATAAATACGTAGTATTTAAAACTGTCTTAACATTTTGTAATTTCTCTCTGTATATTAAGTCTTCTTTGTATATTCTCACATGTAAAAAAATATTTAAAAATACACTGATACGTATCCCCGGCACGGGTAACCCCAGTGAGGTCACATTATTTTTATTATTTATTATTGTTAATAATGTGTAAAAAATGAGCAAACTAATGAATACCCACCAAAGCAGTAAACTTGTTAATATTTCATTCTTTTTGCTTTTCGTGTTTTGTATTTGTATCCATACAGTGTCTGTATGAATATATGTCATATACTCGTACATTTGGCATTTGTGCGGATGTTGGGCCACCAGGAGCTGACAGTAGCTTGTTACTTGACCTAATGTCTGCACAGTAATTAAATGTGTGAGCTGAACTAATAATATAATGTTGTTTTCTTTTTCTTTCTTTTTTAAATTTATTTTTTATTTTTTCTCTCTCTTACCATTATATATGTATATATCTGTGTGGATTTAAATGTGAATATGTAATATTTTATATGTATTTTAAATATATTTTTTAGACACTATAAGTATAAAATATTAAATCATGTGAATGAATGCCTCGACACGGGCTGTTCCCAGTGAGGTATTCATATTAAAAAATAAAGTTGTATGTAAAACGTGAAATAATAAATAAATAAAATAAATAAACCAGCCAATGACAGGTCATAAGCCCCGTAAATATCCAGACTTCCATATTCCTTTCTCAAAAATGTTTTCTCTCTCTGTTGCCACAAATATTGGTGATACTTATATTATATGGTGCCTATTTTTATTTTTTTTATTTTATTATTTTTTTTTTTTGCACCACAACAGGCCAGGAGACCCAATAACAGCGGTGAATTAATTAATTTTTGTGTTCTCACCGGGAATCGAACCCGGAACCTTCCGTCTGTGAGTCAAGCGTCTTGACCACTACACCACGGAGGCCGCCGATTGTGTATATCAGTGTTTTTCAACCTTTTTGAATACGCGACCCCCTTCTTCTTCTGCCTCGTTCTCTCCCTTGATGGATAAAAGCCTCTTCCAAACGTCTCTTTTCCTTCCTATCACCCGCTTTTTCACGCGACCCCCTTACGAATAGAAAAATAGCCGGCGACCCCCTCGGCGAGGCTTCGCGACAGGTTGAACAACTCTGGCATACATATATTACAGTGCCTGCCCCTTGAACTAACAAAGGTGTAGTAGACTGAGAATGAACATGACGCATCTTCCGATGTTATCGCTTCTCGGCGTTTTGCAATCATTTATCATTATGCTAATGTATCTATTGTAAATACTGTAATCTCAATTTGCTGAAGAGATTTTTAATAAAACGTTTGCGCTTGTTCCAATTCTTAGGAATTTTTATTATCCATCGTATACATGATAATTAAATACTAGCGGTTGAAGTCTGGAGGTTCAACACCACAAATGTAATATTTTAAATATGTAATCATGTCAGCAGCACCTTTAGACATGTGCAACAGATTGGATGTTTGTAATTGGTCGACATTTGATTTTGTCTATTAGATATTTGATAGCAATAAAAAAATTAAACGGCTGGTTACTAGATGTATTTCTTTGCTTCATAAGCAAAAGAACGCCTGTAGAAATTTTGAGGTTTAGAATAAAAACGCAATTTTGTTGCTGATTGTTTTTTGCAATCAATACAATTAATAAAATTAAAATCTTTTAGTAATGTTCGTGTTAGTAACGTGTTCTGAAATTCATTAGTTAAAATAACCGTCACGATCCTTTGCTAAAATGGTTCCTTTTTGCTCGCAACGAACGGTTCCTTTACGCATAATTTCTAGGAACCCTTTGACCCATTTACACCGCGGTAAAAATCCACATGGCACCGTTGAATAACGTAGGGTGGATTTATTTATTAATTTTACGGACATCGTCCATTTAAACATTTCATAGGGTATTAATATTAAAATATAAGAATAGTTAAAAAACATTAAAAAAAGAAGCATTGATAATAATAATAATTATGGTTTATTAACAAAATTAATAATTTCTTTGTCTACTACAATACACACTTAGGTAATAGATTTCTCTGGGTCATGTCTAGTCTGCCTACTAGGTACAACCTGTTTTAAGGCAGACATTTTTATGCAAAATAAACAATAACAATACTACCTACTAGTTAATTTATTATACAGTTATACAATATTAATTTATACCATTTATTATTTAAGAATGTTTTAAAGTAAATTTTCCGATTTTTCTCTACTTAAACCGGAACTAATTTAAAAAAATATATTTAATTGAATCCGGGTCATGTTTTTGCATTGCTCGAGTAACAAATTGAATATTTAATTACGTTGTTAATAATTGCGTATTATTTTTATTTATTTAATGGCAGGTAAATGCTAGTAAATAACTAGTAAAACAATACATCACGAGGCCCACTATTCTCCACTTGATTTCCTCTTTGCAGGATTTTTGCGTAAAAGTAACAGGTGAATAAATTACAAATAAACACAAAATAATATAATTAATATTTGTCCACCCTAATTTTACCGTGCTGTGTGGATTTGGAGGATATTTGTGAAATGTGCGTATCATGGGCATTGTTTAAAATGATAATGATATTATGTGTGAAATATATGACTTGGATTCTTTTTTGTATTTGTTTAATGAGAAATACTGTTTTGCTTGAATAATAATGTTTATTGTGGTATACAGAAGTAATCTTAAGCAGTATTTTCTGAGATGATGAAACCGAAGTGCATTCAGGATACAAAAGTTTTGTGAATGAATTGTTATGCTTTAACCAAAGCAGTTTAGTTCTAAAAAGAAAAATTCACACATTTTTGTTGAATATTTCAATTCCATGAATTGAAATATAATTGCACGTTTGTCCAATGTTAAATGCTTAAAATAGCGTGATTTGCGATGATAAATTATTTTTCAATTCACATTCAAGTATTTGAAGTAATAGTAAAAAAAATATCTCGTTAGATTTCTTCATTAGAACGGAAACAAGTTAGCCTCAAGCGCACAACACACAGCTCACAACTCACACACGTTTTTTGACCAAACTTACACAAGATCAGCAGAGGTAAATCAGGCATTTAGCCTCTACTAACTTACCGTTACCTTGCTTTAAGCTTTTAACAATATTGAAAAAACTAAACGAGTCAACACTAAAATTCAATTAAATTATTGCCATAAAATAAGCAAATACAATTAAAGCGCCCACCCCTTTCCCGAAAGTTTTTTGTTTTTAAAGATAAGTGTCGTTCTCGAGGTTCGCATATTAACTATAAAAATAAGTGTCGCTCTTGAGGTTCGCATATTTACTATAAATTTTTTGAAACTTATTTAGCGAAAATGTAACATACGTGAAAACAACAAAATACAGAAACTGGAGATGCCACGAATATTCAGCTACTATTTGGTAATCGGTCTATTCGGCTAACAAGTGTCGTTCTCGAGGTTCGCATATTTACATAGATAAGTGTCGTTCTTGAGATTCACATATTTACTATAAAGATAAGTGTCGTCCTTGAGGTTCGCATATTTACTATAAAGATAAGTGTCGTTCTCGAGGTTCGCATATTTACTATAAAGATAAGTCTTGAGGTTCACATATTTACTATCAATTTTCCGAAAACTAATTTAGTGAAAATGTAATATACGTGAAAACAACAAAACACAGAAGCTAGAGATGCCACGAATATTCGGTTACTATTTGGTATTCGGTCTATTCGGCTAATTTTTAGATATTTGGTATTCGGCCGAATAATGCGCACGATTCGGCCGAATACCGAATATCAGATCGTTAAAAAAAAACGAATGTATTACTCAAAAATGTATCTATTTTAATCACAAATTATTAGTTTAATTATAATAATAAAAATACGTTTATAGTTTTATTCCACTTTTTATTATAATTTTTTACCAGTAACCGGGTTTCGTAGTGACCGACATCGTCAGACTGGTAAAATGCAGTTCCACGAATAAATGTCACTACTTTCATATTTAAAATCTATCAGTGGTAAGTTGTGACCACTCACCGACTTTTCTATGTCTACCGGTTTCGAGACGTACCCGTCTCTTCGTCAGGACACCAATTTAACTAACATGTAAAACCCACTATACATCTTCACCATATTTGTTGCACAAAAATATAAAACCAACACGACATGCATTATAATAAGCCACCCTTACATGCATTGATTAGGTTATGAAAATATTTTATGTTGTGAGAGAAATAGAAAAAAGAGGGAGAGGATGAAAAGAGGGGCGTGAGTTTAATAGGTATGGGGTGACCATTACAATGGATAAATATTTAATGACATTTAATAAAGTGATTGACCACAAAGTTAATATTTTTTTTCAGAATTTTCATCAGGTGGGAATGAGGGTTTGATAATGATAATAATACTGTTTTTTTATTTTTCATTATTTTTTTATTTACTTATTTACATACATCAGTTTACCGTAGATTATTTGAGACATAAGTTCAAACTCCATGGGGCTAGAAGTCCTGTGTTGAGATGGGACGAGCAATTAGTTGACACAGACACATGAGTATATCAACACAAATCTCGGATCAGAAACATTTTTTTTAATAAACATATGTATGGCACATCAATATGGTAAACAGTAAACTCAAACATTCGGAAGACCATCAAGGAGTTTCCTACTCAAATCCCTCCCACCAAGGAAAATCCAGTCCTTAACTTTTTTTTTTTAAATAGTTTTTGTCCTTGAGATCTTAATACGCTCTTCTAAAACATTGAGCACTCTCGGTGCGATAAATGAGATATGTCTTTGAGCAAAAGTCGTACGGGTTTTGGGTATGACATAATTCGTGCTCTGGGAAAACGTCGTACGGACATTTTGCTGAGACCTCTCCTTATTGTTCTACCAGAAGTGTGTAAGTGTTTCTTGTAGGTACAGTTGTCTCATATCCAGCACCTTCATGTATTGGAACAACTGTTCGAACGGGTATGTTGAAGGGCCCCGGAATATTATTAAATAAATATTTGATATGAAATAAATAAATATAACTAAAATTTATTAAAATAATAAAATAAACAGAAATAAATAAATATTTGATTTGAACTAGCAGTTCATAACCGAGTTCTAGTGCCAACTCTAATGTGTAGGAGCGAAGTATGGAATTGGAAAAATAATGATGAAAGTAGGTTGAATGCTGTTGAAATGCGATCCCTCAAGCAAATGTGTGGTAAAACGATGTATGATAGGTGCACAAATGTCGAGATCCGTGAAGTGTGAAAGGCTGAGACATGCATTATTGACAGAATCAAGATAGGGGTGCTGCGTTGGTTTGGACATGTAGAGCGAATGGACAGCGAAAGAACGGCTAAAAGGATCTACGATGCAAATGTTGATGGATGCAGAAAACGAGGAAGACCGAGAAAGACATGGCACGACCAAGTCCATCAAATACTTGAAGATGGACATGTCAAAAGTAGGAATAATCGGCGTGCATGCATGAGAAGATGTATGAATGTAGAGGAAGCGAGGTCTGTATGCCAAGATAGAGTGTTATGGCGTTCTATCCTTTCTGCCTACCCCGTGTATGGTTTGTTTGTGTTTGTTTGTTTGATTGATTTGAAAACTCGAAATCGGTTTTATAAACTGATTGCGGCCCTGTCCAGCCGTAAATATTAGGAATACATTACGAAATTTCAGACAGGTAGAGCCACAATAATCTGGGTCTTATTTTGAAAAGCAATTAACGATGTTTTTGTATCAGATTTAAATAAGGTCACGTACAGAGAGCTTTAACACGAATGGCAAAACGACGCGCGCTGTATTATTTCACGAAAGATTAACAAACTGTTAAGCGCAGACCCGCGAGTTGAAAAGACGGAGATTAAAAGAATTTCAATTATTTCTAGATAAGGACATCGGCAAACAATTGATTAATGCCTGAATATTTTATTTGTAAATGTGTAGGCTTGCGTATTCATAATAAATAATAACCAATAACAAATCGCTTATGTTGTAATACTACCGTGACTAATGCGATGTTCAATAATGCGGGCTCATGATTTCAAGTCATTGTGACTTTCTATAAAATACTTAAATCATTATTTTGTATTACTTATAAAAACAAACTGTTTATGCTCTAAATATGTATTTGTTTTTCCTGGTCACCTATTTATTTTTTTTCGCTATAAACGCTGCTCTGTCTCCCAATAGGGAAATATCACATACTACGAATACCGATAAAAATATAGGAGATGGATTTAGAATAATTAATTGTATTTTCAAAAAATATAGGCAGAATGGTGAATGTTACACAGTGTGTAAAGTGGCCACTTAAACCAGCCATTGCCAGGTCATAAGCCCTGTTGATGCCTTGACTTCTATATTACCTTTTCTTAAATGTTCTTCATCTCTGTTGTAATATGTAATATAAACAGCTCCCCAGGGAGTTGACTCCAGTCCTTGTCTACAAAAATTTGGACAAACTCAAAATATCGTTGATAAATTACCTGGTCCATGAAGAAGTATAGAAATTGAAAAAATAACATTTTCAGGCGTTGCCTAGTATGTAGGTGAAATAATTCAATTAGATGAATCTCACCTGCATAAATAAAGGTTTCAGCTCTTTAACTTCACAAACATCAACAGATGAAAGAATTGAAGGAATATAGATGTTCAAATATAGGCAGAATGGTGAATGTTACACAGTGTATAAAGTGGCCACTTAAACCAGCCATTGACAGGTCATAAGCCCTGTAGACCTGCCTTGCCTTGACTTCTATATTACCTTTTCTTAAATGTTCTTCGTCTCTGTTATAATATGTTAATCAATATGGATGTTGTGGAGAAATGTTTTCATACATAAATGTAAAAAAAAATTCAATGAAAATACGTCCGTAGAAAAACGCGATGTGTTTGGCCTTGGTTGTTGTGACGTCAAGATTCGTGATATTGTTCTACACGAATTTCAATGGGCAGAAATAAATAAACATCAATCGTGACGTATTAGGAATCACCGTTTTCGCGGAATTACAAATTACAAATTTTATGCAACTAATAATCAGCAAAAAAATTTTTTTACTGGACTTTTACTTATTTCGTCCGACCAAACTCCGTCCTTACGTCAGTAGTGACAGTAGCTTCCTAGTCGTTTTATTTAGTTTATTTATTTTTTAACGGACATTGTTTATTTGTACAATTTATAGGGTTTAAATATTACAATAAAAAAATAGTCAAAAACATTTTTAAAAAATAAAAGAAGCATTGACAAACATAAGGGACATCAAGACAAGATCTGGACTATTTTTTTAGTGCTGGTTTAAACCACTGTAAACTTAAACCAAAAAAGTCCAGATCTTGTTAGCATTACTACTTCAATCTATGCCCGATAACACGCTGAATATTTTCTTTAGATTTTATTTAACCCCTATAGACTTGCCTTTAATTTCCTAATTTTTGTAGTGTTTGTTTACTTATTTTATGTTTTGTTGAATTTGTTAGAAAACAAAGCATAGTGTGTTTTAAGAAAATTTTTAATTTGTTAGGTTAAAGATGTTGTGATTGCGTTTGAAATACTTGTACTTACTTAAGCTCAAATTAAAGTTAAATACCTTAAAAATAGGTAGTGAATTTAATTTGTTGATTTACTTTAAAACTCTTTTATTTCCAGGATTTCCACCTTTTACGACAACCTGAAACAGAATGCGTTGAAGCAAAAAAGATTATGTTTTTTTAGTATTTATCAAACATTTAGCGAAAATATCGAGAAAATATCGAAGCACCGGATTCCAATATTTGAAATCGTAGTATCGAAAAACTACCGATATTAGGAAAATGCTCCGAAAGTCTATGAATTTGAGATGAAAAAGGCACTCAGATACCAAAGTAATATAAAAATTCTTAAATTCAACACAAGTCACGGTCAAAATAATTTTATTTTCAAAGGAATAAAAGATTTTAACAATCTTCCCAATGAACTAAAAACGATCAAACAAAATATATCACTAAATAATTTACATTAAAAAAATTTTTTTGAACCTTAGCAAAATACACGATATTTTTATAAGTATTACTGCATTAGTTTTTTTTTCTTTATTTCGTTTTTTTTTTCTCATGTATATTCGAAATTTCTAAAATTATATAGCATCAAATTACTATAACAATATAATTCACTTTCCAAGCACAAGTGCTTGACTTTTTATTGGAAAGTTACAATTATAAGATAACTAAATATATAAAAGTAGATCATATTATATAACCCTAATATAATTTTTACTAAAAAAAAATATATATAAAAATTATTAGTTATTTGTCTTATTTATTTATTTATTTATATTTATTTATATTTGGATAATTTATATAGCGCCGTTTTTGTGAAAATCACCTCAAGGGCGCTGTACAATAAATAAATATCCCAGCACGTCTTGCAGCTACAGAGCGCATGGACGGTTAGGATTCTTGTTTCTCGTCTCCAGTTATGATATATAGGAGCTAGATTACACGTCTTGCAGCCACAGAGCGCATGGACAATAAGAAATCTAGCCCCTATTTACATTTCTATTTTTTTATTTGACAATGGAGTTTACAGTTTTAGTGATATTTTAAAAAATTAAATAAAAAACAAATTTATAAAAATGGAAGTTAGATAACAACAAGTCTTGCAGCTACTGAGCGCATGGACGGTTGGAATTCTAGACCTCATTTACTAAATTTGGATATTTGATAGTTGATAACATTTACCTGTTGAAGCTAGATTACTAATCGTCTTGCAGCTACAAAGTGCATGGACGAGTGAAATTCTGGCAACTTAAAATTATCAAAAAAATTACAATAACAAACATTGAGCATAATAGTAAATTTGTAAAGTGTTCGTGCTAAAAAGTAAACAATAAAAAACTAAACAGATAAAGCACTTCAACACTATGGATAGCATAACAGATAAAAATATCCGAAGGGTAGCTTTCATAGATGTTCGGTAGTCACTAGTCACTGTCGCAGTGTCGCATATGTGCAAACACATGTTGTTTGCTAAATTCCTAGAAGATGGTCCGGTCCACGTGTAGTTGCCGGAGGGGGGAAAAAAGCCTATTGTTCCAACGACATTGTATCCATTTTAGTCTGTATTTTGAGTATGAAATTCCCGCTCAATTTTATTAATTTTTGACATTATTATTAGACAAACGTGTGTATGAGAGTGGTTTACGGATTGACGCATCATTTTGTATGTACGAGTATATTAGAAAGTATATTCTAAATCTATTGAGTATGTATCAATAAGTTCACTTTTAGTAGCACTGTTGTAATTTATCGTGGGAGGTAGTATTCCAGATAATTAAGTCTTGGTACGTCCGCATCACAAATTAATACATTCTTAAACGATTTAATGGGTTCAAATACTTTTTTATGATTTTAAAGTAGGTGCACTGTTGTTTGAAAGTTTCCTTTATTCACTACTTGTCACATATTTTAGTAAGAATAAAGCGCAAAATAATGCTTTAAAATGAATAGTCTTCTTTTTCCACTTTTTGTCTACACATCGACCACTTATAAACATTAATACAATGTTTGTTTAACAGTTAACAATTTAATTTCGAATTTTAAGCTACTATTGGAGAGAGAAACTATAATTCACGCCCAGCCGTCTTACACAATAGGTACCTCTATAATTTGTAATCATTCTTATTTAAAATTCTAATCCGTTTTATGTATGCGTGTTCGATGGTTAAGCCAGCTGATACCTTGAAGCGGAAAGAGAGATGTACATAAAGGCTCATCTTTACCAACAGCGTGATGCATTAATTTGCTAAACGAATTGGAAATATAATAATACGACTGATTTCTCCTCTCCACACTGGTTAGCCAGTATCTAGCATTCTTTAATAAATGATCGTGTTAGTACGTCACACTTCACAAACTGCGCATGCGTTTAATGCGCTGCACTAAAACAATTAAGCGCAGTTAATATTTTGTGCAGACATTAAACTTTTTAGAAGAATAAAGACAGACTTCAGTGTGTCAACACGATATAAACATTTTCATTAATTTGAATGTTTATAGCGTTTGGAATGATAGGCGCTTTAATTTAATGTGTTAGTTGGAAAAATAAAAGAGCGTATTTGAAAATAGCCATAATTTTACAATATGTATGCTTGATGTCAGAACAGAATACAACCTTTTTCTCTAAGTTTGAACTATTTGTTTAAAAAAATCTTAAATCAACATATTTAATTCTTAAACTGTGTGTTTTAAGATTATTTTTATAATATTTTTATATTGTTACAAAATTTCAAAAGTATAAAAATAAGAAAGTAATATTTCGCTGATTTATTTATTAATTTGAACTATTTGTTAAAAAAAATGTTAAATCAACATATTTTATTCTAAAACTGTGTGTTTTACGATTATTCTTATAATAATTTTATACTGTTACAAAATGTTAAAAGTATGAAAATAATATAATAATATTTCGCTGATTTATAGGCCATTTTTGTGAAAAATCACCTTAAAGGCAGGATACGGAACTTCATCCCTACGGAAATTAGTTACAACAATGTTTTATTGCGCGCGATAAAAATAAGAGCATTAAATTGTACTGCAAGGTTTCTTGAAAATCTACAAAAAAAAATTTTTTTTTAATAAAAAACGCACTATTTTTATTTAAATTATTTATTGACAATTCTTGATGGAATTCCATTTCATCTTCAGACTGGTGCCCATTAGAGGGTGAAAGCGCTAATTGGTCAAAATAAATAATTGGAAGTGTACCAAGTATTTTTTTAATCAATAACTTATATTGAAATATAAGTTATTACATCAAAAAACGCACTACTTTGAATGACGTCACAACAGTGACATCATACGAATACGAAAGCTGTGAAGGATATCCTGTTTGATTACCTTAAATGAACCAATCGGGAATACTGACAGATATGAACCTTTGACGTCACACGCGGAGTATTTCAGAAATACAAAACTTGAAAAAGTCATAGCGCTGATAATACGATATATAAAAAAAAGAAGTTTTTGACTTAGTTTAACAGTCTATTAACAAATAAAAAAAAAAAAAAACCACTGATATTCCTCATTCAATACTTAAACTGATATTCTATTTAAACTAACATATTTATTCAACTTACTGATTTTAAATTTGATTGGTGATAAACAAAAGAAGTGGAATTTCTTTTGTGATTGGACGAACTGAGACTGTTGATAATTTGGGAGTGTGAAGGCAATAGGTTCCCGATTCCAGGGGTGATATTCTGAACGCAAAAGCGCGCGAAAACGCATTTTTAACGCGTATTTACGTACTAAATACACGCTAAAGCTAGGGTTTCCTAAGACAGCGGTGCCCATATTTTAACGGCCGTAGTGAACGGTGATGCGGTGGACAGCCGTCGTAACGTCGACAAGAGAGTGGTTTCCTAGGAAAACGGTGTTAAATGGTGTTGATAACACCGTTTTCATAGGAAACCACACTCTAGTCATCGTTACGACGTCTTTCCACCGCATCACCGTTCACTATGGCCGTTAAAATACGGGCACCGCTGTCCTAGGAAACCCTAGCTTAACACAGCGATCTCTTCGCGCGCAATTCCATTCAAATACCAGCCCAGGCAGAGGGGCAGGTTACGGCAAAAGCACGATCTCCGGAGAGTTTGGGCACCGCCGGAGTTTGACAATATGAGTTTGAATAAATACTGACTTCCGATTTTCTTTGACGTGTGTTTTCCTTAATTCAGTGGTCCGATAAATTCTGTCTTTTGCTTGTGGTAACACGATGTTACATCACCCGTGTAAAGGAATTTTGTAGCACAGCCTTTAAAGAGTAAACTATATTTTACAAGCATTTTAAGTAATAGAACCGACAGCTTGTGTCGTAGCTATGGAAAAGAGAGAACACAGATATATGTATGTTTATCTCTTTCTCACAATTTCTCTCTATTTCGAATTAGTAGGTAAGTTTACTGTTTTTTTTCTTTTTGTTTGTTAAAAGACTTTTGAACTAAGCAAAAAAAAACGAACTTTTTATGTGTCACATTATTAGCGCTCTAATATTTTTAAGTTTTGTATTTTGACGTCTCAATTCTCTTCCACTTCTTCTCGTTAGTTCTGTCGATTGGTCCATTGACGGTATGTAAACCGGAAATCTTTTACAGCTTTTTTATCATAGGTTTGTATCCAATTTCCCCTAAAAAATCTTTGTATCCAATTTCCCGTAGGGCTGAAGTTACTCATTATTGAGGGCAATTTAATATTTTCTAAATATAAGATGTCGGCCTCGTGGTGCAGTGGTCAGTGCATTTGCTTACTACGGAAAAGGTCTCGCCTTCCATTCCCCATACGGTTGACATGAAATATTTATTTGAAAAGGTGTTTTACTAGAATATTTCATGGTCCCTAGACTGACACCTGAATGAAGGTTGGTCATCTTACATCCATGTAACAAAAATTATCAAGATGCGCTGTGATTGGTGTACCAATGCAGTGCCTTATGCACGTCTAGTCTATATTTTGTTACCAAGATGAAAAAATAACCAACTATGAAAACTTGATGAAGTCACTATCATGCTTGATTTAGAGCTTAAATTATGTGTTGACAAACTTATAGCATTAGGGAAATATAACATAATACGAATACCATTCAAAATATGTGAAATGGATTTAGAAAAATTAGTTGTATTTGCAAAATCAATACGAATATGGTGGAAAAATAATTTCATTGATAATTTTTGAAATAAAATTGTTGAAAAATACGCCTACACTAAAATGCCACAAGGTTGGCCTTGACAATCGCGACGTCATGATTCGTGAAATATACGATGGTCTATAAAACGGTCACGAATGACGCGACGGTAAAATTTTACCGAATCGTGACGTATTAGGGGCGTGGCTAATGCACTTTAACAATTTTTATGCTACTAATAAGTACAAAAATATAAAACAATTGACAGTATTTCATACACTAATTAAATTATTGTAAAAAAAGATTGATATTTGACTAAACCTAATTTTTTATTATTGCACACTGTTTGCGCATACGAGGACTTAGTAATTCATGTTTTTAATATTGTAGGTATTATATTTTCCCCGTTTATTCCTTGATAAAAATTATCGCATTTTTCTCTCGGATAATTGAGGTTATTAGAAAAAAACTTAGAAATCTCCACCAAAAACGGAAAATGAGTTATTGATGTCAAAATAAACTATACATGAAAAACTTACCTATCTAAATAATAGCGTAATTCAAAACCGTCTCTAAATCTTGCAAAAACAGATTTCAATTATACTACTTGACACTGCAAACTAAGCATTCTCCATTGAATTGATGAAGCATAATTAGAAAATTCATAATTCTGTTTTCAAAGTTTTTCACAAATATCGTAGTAACTCCTTCAATGGAGGTTTCTTAATTTGCTTCTAATACCCTCAATTCTAGATTTCCTTTTATTATTAAATTTTGCGCACAAAGTACATTGTTGTTAATAATGGTATAAACACATTTACAAAACATCTCTTTTAGAAAACTTGAAAAATGTCTAATGCAGCGTTTAAAATTAGGCGTAAACAACAATCTGCGGATACAAGACCTTTTCACGGCGAATTCGTCATAAAGTTAATTGTATAAAGATGTTTTGGGAACAAACACATTAAACCCACGTCCAACTAGCAGACAATAATGACAAATTATAGTATAAACTATTGTCTGGTTGAAATATTCACAATATGAAAGTGGTCAATGATTCATTTATATTTTCACATTTTTGACTGGCAGGAAGCCATTATTAGTAAAAACATTGATTGGTTTGAGTATTAATTTATAACTTATACTTACTAAAATTATAATATTCACAGCCTTCAGAACCTAAAATAATTATTGACTATCCATTTAGAAAAAGACCTTCATTGTTTGTTTTTTGACTCATCAATCACTGTTGTTTGTAAATTTTATTATTTATCTACAGCAAATATTTTTTTTCTGTCACAAATGAGGATGTTTAGTGGTTTAAGGTTACTTTTTTATGTGTTAATATACTATGAAACCAAGCGAAATTAAAAAAAGATGTATCGTATTATTTATCAGCGCTATGATTTTTTAATGTTTCGTAATTTTTAAATAACTCCACGTGTAAGTTCTAGTAATTGGTGAATTGACTTCCTCTAAACCGGAAATTGATCATAACACTATCAATAGTTGATTTTGTAGAACTAGTGACGTCGTTCAAAATACTAAATTTTTAAGAAAACTCTTTTTTTATACATTTTCAAGGAACTCCGCGGCTTTAATTTCTATTGCGCGTAAGAAAACATTTTTTTTATGCGATTTCCTGTAGGGTTACTTTTTGGGTTTATTAAAACCCTAAGCTAATATTAATCATCAATGAGTATCAGGTGTTGTACATTTTTTTGTTTTTCATTCAATAATTATTGTTTATGAATCATAATCCATAAAAAAATAATACTCAAGAGTCCCGATACAGACATCTACTGAAGAAATCAAATCGATTTTCTTTTTAATCGGGTTGTGGTCCTGTGGCTAGTGTCTCGGACTCACGGGCCAATGGTCCGTGGTTCGAATCCCACTCTACTCCAAATTTATTTCCATTTTCTAATAGTGAGTTATTTACAACTCGATGAAAATGTCCCTAAAAATGAAATATTTGGGTTTATCATAAGAACGCAAATATTTATTAAAAAAAAAAAAAAACTCCTTAGACGTTACTACAAAGTTATGTCGTCACTTATGCTGACAAATGTCATTCTAATCAAGCTATATTTTAAGGACTACAGTAATTGGTAATATTATTAACTCGTATATTATGCTGTGCCCTATTCGGAGGAACTAGCGACGTCTGCGTCGTTCAAAGTAATATATTTTTTTATGCATTGTCAAAAAACTACGCCGCACAATGTAAGGCCCTAATTTTTACCGCGCTTAAAAATATTTTTTTACATGCAATTCCCGTAGCAGTAAACTTCCTCATTTACCGTTTTTCATTTCTGCGTTTTAGTATATGATATTATTACCGTCCGTTGCAGAAACTAAATATTCATAATCGCATAATGTACCATTTACGTTGGGATATAAAAACATCATGAATGTCGTTTGTGTAATCTTTTTGGTTGAAATTTTCCCATGGTACTGACTAGTGACTACCTGGTACGACATAAAAACTGTCATTTTTATATCATTATATCTCGCGTATTATGACAGCTAAAATCGCCTGATCGTGGCTACGACCACTTCAACTGTGCATTTACGTTTTTCATAATCTATTTATAAGTTTCATAATCATCGTTCCCCTTCCCGCACCCATCGGTGCATAAGGCACTGTTGTAAACCAAGTGCAGCTTCTTTCGATATTTTTTTACATAAACGTCAGGTGCCAGTCTCGAAAGCTCCCTGTTGGAAATCGAACCCGGGACCTCGAAAACGGTAGGCTAACAATGAGAGGAACTTATCTCCACTGGATTTCCGTACTCGGAATTTTACCTGCGAGTAGCCATTGAGTCGAACAGAACTGTGTTCTTCACCTGCTTAGGCACAGAAATGACTTCAGTAATGCTTATTAGTAGTAATATGAAAATCCCTCTCCTCCACTCTATTTCTTCATCCCTCAACCTTCTTACGTGCTCTTTTTTCTCTTGTCTTATGTAATATATTATTTTCCTTTTTACTATGTAAACATGTTCTCTCATTTTATTTGTGAAAAACTTTAACTGGATGTATGTAGTATTTTTTTATATAAAAACTGTTGTTTTTCCTAAATAAAAAATAAATAAATAAAAAATAAAAAGTTTGAAAATTGGAAAATTAAATAATTGTTTTCAGGCGTTGCCTAGTATGTGAAATAGTTCAGTCGGATGAATCTCTTGTTATGTGAAATAGTTCAGTCGGATGAATCTCTTGTTATGTGAAATAGTTCAGTCGGATGAATCTCTTGTTATGTGAAATAGTTCAGTCGGATGAATCTCTTGTTATGTGAAATAGTTCAGTCGGATGAATCTCTTGTTATGTGAAATAGTTCAGTCGGATGAATCTCTTGTTATGTGAAATAGTTCAGTCGGATGAATCTCTTGTTATGTGAAATAGTTCAGTCGGATGAATCTCTTGTTATGTGAAATAGTTCAGTCGGATGAATCTCTTGTTATGTGAAATAGTTCAGTCGGATGAATCTCTTCGCAACAATAAATGTTTTAGGCCTTTAACTTTACTAAAATCAACAGATGTAAGAATCAAAGAAAAAAAGATGTTCAAACATAGGCAAAATGGTGCATAGGGCACTGCATTGCTACACCAATCACAGTGTATCTTGATCATTTTTGCTACATGCAGGTAAGAGGATCAGTCTTACGCTTCAGGCACTAGTCCAGGGACTATGAAATATTCTAGTGTAAAAACACCTTTTAAAATAAATTATTATTATGACATAATAATTACAGGAAAAGGTACAATAATTTTACCTTGGTGTAATTTGAGTTTGGGTCAATATAAAGGCTGTAATTACGGTGATTTTGTGCTGTACTTAACAATTTATTGTAAAAATATGATTAATGTTTGTTCTGGTAATTTTGCTCTGTTAGTAAACACTGCAAGGTGAAATAAGTGTCTAAATAACAATCGTCATTAGTCTTGTTTTAATTTTCCGTACTAATTATTAAGGTCAACAGATAATAATATTATGTACATTTACAAAAAATTTACAGGTAAGTACAAACATAGTAAGTAATAATTTAAAAGATAAACAACGCTTTTTTGCATACATGTAAAAACAATAAAAAGCACACTGCTATGCAAAACAAAAAGTGAAACTTTACATAGTAAAAAAAATATACATATATACATATGGATATAAGAAAAGTAATTAAATTAAAAAGCAAATTGTAAATTGTTGATGGATGCAGAAAACGAGGAAGACCGAGAAAGACATGGCACGATCAAGTCCATCAAATACTTGAAGATGGACATGCCAAAAGTAGGAATAATCGGCGTGCGTGCATGAGAAGATGTATGAATGTAGAGGAAGCGAGGTCTGTATGCCAAGATAGAGTATTATGGCGTTCTATCCTCTCTGCCTACCCCTACGGGGAAACGGCGTGATGGTTTGTTGTTGTTGTTGTTGTTGTTGAAATTGTAAAGAATTTAAACAAAAAAATATATACATTTACATACACTTATACGTATAAAAAAATGGTATTAACAAATTATTGTTTAAAAAAATAATAAAAATTAGTTTACAGTAAGTATATATAAGATAGTAACATTAGTAACCATGAGTGGACTGCATGAAATATTGTATATTTCATTATTTTTTATTGTTACTTATCGCTTTTTTAAATTCTAAGCTTTTAAGTTGTCTATAATAAAACAAAACCATGTTCATTAGTAAAGTATACTTTGATAAGGAAGCTCGTGGAACATCGAAACCGGTCGGTAAAGTGAAATAATAAGAGGTTAAAAGCAAAGTTGTTTTTTTTATTTTAATTTGAGATATGTGTTGTGCAAAAAAGTGTATATAAAATAGCGCTTGGTGATTAGAATATTTTGTACGAAGTGCTTAACGCAAATTTAGAGTACTAACTATCTGTGTTTGTATGAGTAGCGAGTAGTCGGTATGTATGACCAAACAAAGGTGGAATTCATCTTCTACAGGTACCCGAGGTATAATAATATAGCTCTTCGCTCTCCCGTCGGTACCCCCTTACCGCACATTCCACAGCGTGCTCGTTACACGGTGTATATCTCCTACCTAATACTTTACTCAGTACTTAGTACGTGTTTCGTACCAAGTACATTCTGTACACACATATCTATATACTCAACTGTACTTCAATATTACTCTACAAAATATACGCATGTATGTTGCAAGAACTCGGTAGATGTTTGTGTACAAAGATGGTAAGAATACTGTAAGGTAATATTAATATGTCTTAAGTACTGTTAATAATATAAATACAGGTAACCTCCGTTGATCGCGGGGGATACGTTCTGGACATGGCCGCAATTAGCGAAATTTCGCGATTCAATGTCGGATATTTTTCAGCTGAATTTATGCCTGTACTAGCCGATTCGTCAATAATTTTAGAGCAATGTAAGTTTTGTCGTCTTTTAAACCGATCAAACCAATCTTTGCATGCCTTTACTTATATAAAACGACGAAAAATGTGGAATCAGGTGAGTTTGGAAAGAAAGAGGAAGCGGAACCAGGAAATAAAAAGGAATAAAAACAATAAACATATATAGTACTAGCGGACCCGACAGACGTTCCTGCCGGAACGTTGGCTTGCCTGCTATTACCCTGGAAAAAGACTTTTATTGATAAACCTAGGTACTTGTTTATGATTGAATTCCAAAACTAAAAATAATATATTTTCAAATATAGAATTCTTTTTGCAAACGTCAAACTCGACCCTTCTCAATAACAGGGGTGCACTTTGTTCATTACTGCGATTTTCAAAAATGTATATAATGTCAATTAATATTATTTTAGTAATTTTAAAAATCCAGCAAAAAAAATAAAAGGGAAGACATTATAAGGAATGCTAGGAAAAAACCTGGTGGGATCCATAAAAAGTGAATGTTGTTTGTAAACATTAAAAAACAAACCTTTTTTCAAGCGCAAAAAAAACAACATCCTTCCATTTTTTTTGTATATATGCATTCTCGTCAATTGCAACCCTGGTAGGTCGATGAAAAAAAAATATGCTTCCAATTCATTTTTACATATTCGATTGAAAAATTTAATATCTTTAATATGCGCAGCGCAAAGATTTACATTTCGCTGAAAACTGCACGTTAATCGGTTAAGCCGTTTAGGAGGAGTTCATTGACATCACACGTACAGAAGAATTAAATATATAAAGATCAAACTCGCGTGTGTGTGTCGTAAAATACAAATTATTTCAGTCATTTTATTTCTAAAACGTTATTCTACAAAGTAAATTCCGAAACAATAAATAATTTATGGTCAGTCTTGCTTCTCGAGAACTCGGAAGAATAGCAGTGCAAAACGCCTTTTAAACCTAATATTTCATTTAAACCTAGTCAGGAATCGAACCCGATACCACACAAATGGTATGTTAAAGCAATATTATGCATTTAACTAAAATCAGTTTGACGAAAAATATAAAAATCAAGGTCGTACTAGTAATCCAAAGCTCTCTTTGGATTTTATAGCTAATTATGTTACGCACGAAAATAAAACAAGTTATTAACGGTTGTTCTATGGTTATTTTTTGTACTAACAGTGCAAAATGTTGATTTCCTATGTAAATTTATTTTGTGGAATGCATTGAAAATGAAAGGTCACGAAAACCTGATTTTATGTTATTTATTGTCTATGCAGATAATTGGTAGAATTCCATATTCAAATTTGATAAGGTATCCACAATAAAACACTTTTATTGGATTTAATTCTACTTTTTTTTTTTTTTAAATACATGTGACGCGTTTCGCCTTTTACAGGACATTATCGAACGACTATTATGATGATTTCCTAACACGACGAAACGCGTCACACATGAATAAAAATGAAAGTATAATAAATCCAATCAAAGTGTTTTATTTTGGATACCTGACTAAATTTTGATTTTACGTTGTTATCATTAATGTTTTTTATCAATTTTCATAAAATGGACGAAATAAATAAATAATTATTAAAACTTAAATAAACGCGTTCGTTTACTAGTATTACTCCGTAAGTATGATTTAATCATTAATTTGTTGCATGAATATTTTATTATATTTGCAAAAATATTAATGAAAAATTTTATGGCATTTAAAATCTTCAATTCACTCTTGATTCACTGATGCGCCTGAACCAAAAAACCTAAGACAAAATTTGCTATTTCATACTGAAAACCATTGAACTAATATTATAGTTTTCATTACGCCTTGCCCAGTCTCGCTTATATGTGTAGATTTTCACGGTCATTGTTATCATTGGGTGTTTTTGTTTTTATTGATCCCGTGTAGGTTGGATTCGTTGACGTTTCAGCTACCATTGCAGGAGACATCTTCAGGGTAAGCTATGTGTTTTGTAGAAAAAAAAAGTGTTTATGTAATAGTAATTTGTACTGCGTCGCAGTCAGCAGTATGCACGGCACATTCCTCGTCAGTATTGTAGCGCGTTGTGCCGGGAACTACGTATGTTGAGTTCAATTTCAGCCTTTTTTGTTTATGTTATTCGGCTGTTGTGTATTTGCGAAATAAATGTAAAAAACAAAATGTCTCCACTGCCTACTGCGACAGTACCTATGTAATATTACTTTGTTTATTTCGAAAAACGGCAGCTGTTGTATAAAAAATTGTACATACATCCGGTTAAAGTTTTTTTTTTCCAGTATTCATAAGAGGTAAAACAGATTATTAAGAAATAAAGAATAATTACATACAAATGAAATACGTATTAACAGTAAAAATAGTAAACAAGAAAATCCCACACAGGCAAATATAATGATAAAACATATTGTTAAACTGTAAAGAGAAAAGTATTAAATATTAAATGAGAAAACTAAAGAAGAGCAACCTAAGATTGTTGGGGATGAGGAAAATAGGGGAAGAGTGGAGAAGAGGGATTTTTACAATTTAGCTGGCCAATTTGGAATTTGCTTACAACTTACCCGCCAGAACAGTTGTTCCAATACATAAAGGTGCTACATAAGACAACTGTACCTAAAAGAAGCACTTACACACTTCTGGTCGAACGATAAGGACAGGTATCAGTAAAATGTCCACTTGAGATTTTCCCAGAGCACGAATTATGTCATACCCAAAACCCGTACGATTTTTGCTCGGAGAGAGCTCTCATTTATCTCACCGAGAGTGTTCAATATTTTGGAGAGCGAATTAAGCTCTCAAGGACAAAAACTATTTTTAAGAAAGGAGTTGAGGACTGGATTTTCCTTAGTGGGAGGGATTTGAGTAGGAAGCTCCTTGATGATTTTCCGAATGTTTAAGTGTACCATATTTATGTGCCATATATATATATATATACGTAATTTCAAAAAAAATATTTTTTATGTTTTTGAACCTATATTTGTGGTGATATACTCGTGATATATATGTGTATGTGTCAACTTTTTGCTAGTCTCATCTCAACACAGGACGTTTAGTCCCATGGAGTTGGGACTTATGTCTAAAATAATGTGCAATAAACTCATGTATGTAAATAAATAAATATCATAGAAAGAGTGTTCTTCTTTTCCACATCCGCTCCTAAGTGGAGCATGTGGACATCACCAGTTGCCTCCAGGAGACCCTATCGCCAGCCAGCATTTTCGCCTCTACCCACGTCTATCCAGCGCTCCTTAAATCCGCCGAATAAAGTCGATTAAAGGGTACATAAATGAATGTAATGTTTTTATTCAGAAAATTGTTATATCTTACATTATAGTGTACAAAAATAGTTTGAGTTACCATGTTACAAGTTATTAAATTCAGACGCATTATGTTTCCTGTTTTTTTTTCGTATTTTCCATTCTTCATTTGATTAAATTCTTTGAGCAACTTTGATGCGTCATCTCCCTGTTTCTGAAGTTCACGCAAGGGTTGTTGTATACCATTATTGGTTTGTTTGATTAAAAATTATTTTTTTAGTAGGCATCTTATTGTCGATTACTTTCATTACAAAACGATATTCTCTATCATTTACTTCGCATATAAATGTTTCATTATTCTAATTTTCTTTTTGATCCATGCTTGTTTATTGTTTGCTGTAATTTTGATTTTGCCTCCTTTATTGCATGTTTTTTGACACCAATTGCCGAAAAAATCCAATAAAAATTTAAGGTCTTGATTTGGAGAATGACGCACCACTGTAAATGTTCCTGCTATAAATTCATTGTCAACTTGTATAACGAGCATCGTGAGTTTTGTTTCTTGGAGAACCTCATTTGAAATTATCTTAAAATAAATTTTACTTTGGATTACGATAATTTACCCAGCTATACAATATGTAAATATACCAACATCTTTTTTTTTTTATTTTTTTTATTTTTATTATATTGAAAACATATTATACATAATTATATACAATATTCCCAAGGAGTTTTTTAAAAAAAAACTCATTTAGGGACATACAGATAATAATTTTTTTAGAGACGTTTTTAAATTTTAAACTATAATATTATTTAACAAAAGCAGAAAAATTAAAATTATGATATACTATAAATTAAAAAGGGTATGAAAAATACTTGAAAATAACAGAATAAACAGAATACTAGGCATGGAAATAAATTCAAAATAATGTTTACATTATGCAATCTGGGAAAGAAAATTGAAAAAGTTTAAAAATTACATGGATGTATATATACATACTGAACTAGTACAAAATAAAATCATTTTTTTTAATTAACAAAATATGCGCACACCCAATACAGGTTAATTTTTTTTATCAAAAACGTTGAAAAAATTGAAATTATGTATACAAGCCAAAAAAAGTATATAAAAAGAAAAAAACACAAATAACATTTAAATAGTATTAAAAATTACATATACAAGCAAACACGGTGAAATATTAAAAGGTATATGTTCAAGATGCGCATTCTCTATAAACTAACATTATTTATTCAAAGTACTTCTGGAAAAAATAATTCTTCAATTCGCACGTCCTGTTTCTATATTTTGAAATAGGTACTTTAAATTTTTGTGGCAATTTATTAAATTCCTTGAAACCTATGTATTGTAAAGATCTAGTACCAAACTTCGTAGACTTCACAGATCCAATATATATATTGTTTTTTGATCGAGTACTGTACCGATGGATGTCTCCAATGAAAGCTGGCTTTATGTTACTGTGCATTGAGTCGAGAGTAGTATTAATGATAGTGTCAGTTATCTCGAAATAGGAAAGCATGCTAAAAGGCATGATTTTTGTTTCAAAATAAATGTCCCTTACATGAGTATCATACGGTAGGTGAAACACATTTCTGATCGCTCTATTCTGAATAATCTGCACCTCAGAAATTTTGCTCTTAGTTGCAAAACCCCAAACACAGCATAGGTATGATAAATGCGAATGGACCATAGAAAAATAGATTGCTCGAAGCAGCGAAACTGGAAGCATTCTCTGAAATCTGTACAGTATTCCAGCTACAGGGACAATCTTTCCTTAATTGAAAAAATGCGAGAAAATAATAACATGTGATTATTGTTTATAAAAACGTTAAATAATCCATCACAAATAGAGAATCAACTAAATTTCTTACGCATTTCCACGCATCGTTGATTTTATAGAATGCATTTTCTTTCTGAGAATTTTTATTGAAAAAACACGAATTGTGTTGTTTCTCAAATTAAATTAATTCACAGGAAAGAAGAGTTTTCGTTTTTTATACGCGTTTACAATTTCCGTGCGGTGGAGGAGAGATGAGGAAATGTATTTCGCTTATAAAAAATAAGCATGCATTTTGGTTACATCTAGAGCACGCTATCACAAAAAATGCTTCCATCAAATATTATTTTAATGGCTAACGGCAACATACTATATACTATTTTATTTTATCGTTTTATTTAGCCATATATATGTAATTTATTTCATTTTACTAACAATATTTCAAGTAGGTTTGTCCGAATAGTCGACTAGTACCTACGTCTTGGATTAAAATATGAAGATTGGCCGGTATTATTTCAATTAGTTTAATTATTTGGCTTAAAAAAAATGTTTGAGTAGGTCCAAATGCTTGCAGACTGGCTGGATTTCCTCCCTTGGGAGTTATTCATATTTAAATTCATTTATTTACAGAAAACATTGTTGATAAGGGAATACAGAAGTCTAGCCATTTACCGGGCTTATGACCTGTCATTGGCTGGTTTCTTCCCTTATCAACGATGTTTTCCCTCTCTGTTGAAATAAATTTGAATCTGAATAACTCCCTAGGGAGGAAATCCAGCCAGTCTGCAAGCATTTGGATATACTCAAACATTATAGTTTTTTGAGCCAAATATTTAAACTAATTGAAATGATACCGGCCAATCTTCATATTTTAATCCAAGACGTAGGTACTACTCGACTATTCGGACAAACCTACTTGAAATATTGTTAGTAAAATGAATAGATCACTTTATATTGGAATGCCTAGAGAACTTAATTTGTTTATTTATTTTATACACACAATACACTATTTTATTATGGCAAGATTTTTTTTGATGTCCCGACTTTTTAGAAAATTCCTTGCTATGTCGGGACTCTTTTAAAGTAAAATCAATACATTTATAAATATTATGATAAATCAGAATACAAAATACATAATAAAAAATTACACATGTCAAAAAATACAATACAGATAAGTTATTTAATAATACATGGTGGAGCATAGTTGATATCATGCATCTAAAATGTTTATTTATTTATTTAATAATTCTATAATTCAATTTAGTAATTAATAGTAAAAATAAATATGTAATAATAATATTAATACGTTTATAGTATTTGGTACAATATCTAATTAAATAAACAGATTAATAATTAAGGTTAATCATTTTATGTATTTACTAATCAAGCCAGTCTTGATAGTGTAAAAAAATGTTTAATTACGCACATCACTATTTACAGTGAAACTTTTAATTTTAATTTTTAATTTTTATTATGGATTGTTTAAAGGATGGCAAGCAGATGTATGATTTGTATCATATATTTGCTTGCTATCTTATTTCAGTTTTTATGTACATAATATTACTTGTTACTTTATTACTATTTGTTGCTATATTATTATTGTTAACATACCTATATGAAAATATTTTTCTGTCCCAAAATGAGTTTGTTGTAACTCCTGGGAGTACAAAAAAAAAAAATTGTATGATTAAATAAATAAAAAAAAACAACTTTTTCCCCAATTCAAAAATAGTAGTTTTTTTTCCCTTTATTGGGGCCTTCTAATAAAACATGATAACATCGGCTAAAAACAAGTTACATTACTTTACAATAATAATTATTATATTTATTTCTTTCAAACAGAAAGAAGATTTCTGTTTTCGTATTTAGTAAAACTTAATTGTAGGTAAGTATTATATAATACCTGCATTAGATGCAAAACTGTTTTACCCTTATACTCTAAGGTTTTACCACTACCGACGCACGTGGCTTTAGGTCACCTCATTATACACCACACTAAGTACATATTGACTATTTGCTTAGTGTGGCGCAAGGAACACAAATTCTCTCGAGTACTCTACCCTACATTCTGCGTTCCTTACACTCTACACTCTACATGTACTGTCTCATTTGCATTATTTCTCAGTAATGCAAATTAATAGTAGGAAGTTACTGAATTTGTAAATTTAATTAACATTATATCTAAATACACAATGCGTTCGTTAATTGTATTTCAGCCTTCGAACCTTCACACGCACTTGTGAGCTTTTGAAAGCATTTCACAACTCACATAATATAATAACCATTATGATGCAGCGTAGATTTCCGTATTGCATGATAAATTATTGAAATTTAATTACATTTTGATTCGTTGGCATTTTAAACTGTGTTAAATTTAAATAGGAATTTTACAGAATTTTGTTTTATTCTACCTACAAAATTTAAGAGTTTTATTTTTAAAGTTCGCATGTTCTAAATTCTAACCATAAATATTTTTATAATAATAATACGTATTAACTTGTGTAAAATTACTAAATAAATTTTGTATGCCGACCGGTTTCAGAACACGACTGTTCCTTTGTCAAGGATTAATAACCGGAAACATCGCATATCAAACACGCACATTTGAAGCGGTAGCTCAATCACAAGTAACTATCGACGTGCTTATAAGCGACGTGATAACAATTTCTTAACGTGGTTGTTAATCCGTGAACATCCGTGAACACCTAATATTAAATGTCAAAATATTCACGTTTCGCGACGTATAATCCTGCTGCGCAATCACATATTGGAATTTCACCGGTGTAAATATTGAAAATATTTCAAAACTGTTATTTTTACTTATTTATTCATTATTTTTCATGATATTCATTGCATTAAGCGGGCGGTTGGCAAGCCAAATGTCAAGAAAAGCAGTCGCTATTGTAACTGTAATTTAATTTTTACTTATTTGTATTAGATACTCCTTAAAATTTTACAAATGCAATATATTTTATTATTTTTTATAGTAAACGCCGACTTTTCGCCAATGAACTTTATTACTTAGAGATTACACATGCGTTGACTTATGACTGCGATACCTTAAGCATGTTCATTATTGTTCATTGTGATCGCTCAAATGCTTAGGATGTTTTTTAGCACGTCGATAGTTATTTGTGATTGAGCGACAGGTGTAGTAAGAAAGGCGTCATAAGGTGGGGAAGAAGACAGCGAAGCGATACTGGAATGAACATGTCAACAGATGCTGGAAACCAGCTGAAAAGATGGCGGAATAGCTGGCAGTCGACTTAACAGGAAACGGATGCAGCGGCAGGAACACATCCCACTGATCTATAGAAGGAAGAAGATGAAGCACATAAAGCAACCTCTATGTATGAAAAAGAACCGTATCCCAAAATACCGTAAAACTACCATATGACAACAAAAAGCATTAATTATTAATTTATTTACTAACGGCCGTAGCTAATTTGCACAAATTGTATAACATAGTTAAGTGAAAGCATAGTTAATATAATAATATATTGTTGAACGTAATAAAGGTTAAGCACCGTAAATAAAAAGATCATAAAATATGTGATAAAACAGTGAAACATCGCGTATCGTTAGAAAAGTACCTAATAAAATGTAAAATACATATTATGTTTATAAATCTTTTTAATTTTTTTTTTATAAACAAATTGAATTTTACATGTTTATAAACAGATTGAATTGTCGGTTTATTGGTTATTGTTGTAATCAATAGATTTCATATTTTATATGTACATCAGGGTCGCGATTATGAACGGCTATCTTCATGTGTACATACAGAGACGGTACAAACTAATAGCGATATTTATGCACGAAAGTGTGTATATTTGTACGAAAATTCAAAGTGTCTTCGTTGGTAACCGGTAATTGAACGTGTTTAGAAAGAAAATAAAAAAAATGTAAACATATTCTATTATTCATACGGAAAACTTAATTTTATTTATTGAAGATTCATTTTAGCTTCCAGAATTTAGAAACAGTGCGGATAGTAAATATGATTGTTCATGAATAATGTGTCAGGGGTCTCAAACTAATTATATTTATTCTCTCTTTTTATAACAATAATAATTATATTTTATCAAATTCCTAATAAGATATCTAAATAAGAGTGTGTATATAAAACAAGGTATCATGCATTAAATCTTCTAGGAGCAACTTTTGTTTTTATGCCCCAATGTCCAAATGTGTAGATTAGTCGATTCATCACGAGACTTTATTTTATTTAATTTATTTATTTATACTTTAACATTGTTTGTATTCTTTTTATTATACATAATAATGTTCCCTCACTGGGGTGTCCGTGCCGAGGGAAACATTTTACAAAAATGTGAAACATGCCTAAGATAATAATATTTAACAAAGTTAAAAAAATTAACAAAATAAGAACAATAAAAAAAAACGTAATTAAACCAATTAACCTAATTATAATTAACATAATAAACAAAATGAAAATCAAAAATATTCATAAAAAACATAAACAATTTACATAGACTAATGAATAAAATTCATAAACAGTGCATACACACTTGGAATTCTTTGGGATAGATCTTCCGGCTTTTCGTAGATCGCTTCACTGTGGGATGAAGTTGGATTGGCATGGTTTAGCTCGAAGTCTTATGTCTTTCGTTTTTTTTAAAATATTGTATACCATTATTGTATTGCCCTTGTTTGTCTTTGCTACAAATTTTATGTTCTTTTTGTTCAGTTTTTTGCATTCATGTTTCTTCATGTAACTGTTGTAATTGGCTTATGCCGTATATATAATAAATAAATAAATTAGCTAGAAATAATCAATTAATACAAGTCTTAAATTGATTAATTAAACTTTTGTTTGTTTTGGAGTACATACTCCGCATTAAATTATTAACTCGCGAAGTTTATATTAAACAAAGATTTTGTTATAACACGGAACATATTATATGTTATGTATGTTGGAACTTTCTATTAACACGATATTCACGTTTACGTCTACCCAATGTCTGTGTTTGTTTTGAACTAATTGAAGTTCGTAATTCAATAAATGAATGTGTAACTTTCGCGTATGTAGGTTACGAATTGTTCATACTCGTCGTTAGTCCCGTCAAACGAAGGCTGTTTATACCGCCATACGCCATTTCGTCAGCCGATTTTCTTAACCCATTGTACAGCTCGAATTTTATTCCTATAAATAATGAGTCTGCAATTAAATTAAGCAGATTAGGAGGCATTCAAATATTCAATAACTCTCGAACGTAGTAGGAGTATATTATATTATGTAGATCGAGTCAGGCCGTCGGCTCAGGCAATGCGCAATGCGAGATGGCACCAATTTCAAATCCGGTACCTCGACCAGACAGACAAATTACCACTGATTGATTAGAGATAGAGATTGATGGAGTTTTAAAACTGATTGAAATGTGAATGGTGGAGATGGTAAATAAGACCTCTGATTGACATATTGAAGATGACACTGAAGCCTTCTTAATGAGACAATTTAATTTATTACTATGTAGCTGTAGGTACGTCAGAGATTTGACGTAATGGTAATAGGTAATACCATCATTATTCTACCACTATGCTTAGTCTTAACTTTATACCAGGTTTATAAGTAAGGTTCAATGTTACACAAAAGTTTGCAACATTTTATTGTTTTATTTTTTTTATTAGTATTTAAAAATACACAGAAAAACTCACACGTTTTTTCAAATACACAATTTATGGTTTTTTCATATTATTATTTGTTTATTTAGTAATGGACTCATTTAGTTACAATAAATACAGTTATTTTTTTCAAAAACAGGTACCCAAGATTAAAATTTTCTAATTTGAATTATAATTTATGAAATAAAATCATTCTTGTAGACAATATTGGGAAGTGTTTAAGGTTTATCTGATTTTTCTGGCTTTTTTTGTAAAATTGTTTTACTCCTGGCTATATTACCAAGAATAGTAAAAGCATGTAAAAGCCATAATAAATTCAATTTGAAAAAAAGACATCTCAAAATAATATTATTATTAAATAGCTTTCGTAATTTTATTATACCATAATTATTAATTGTTTCTAAAAAATATTTTATTTTGAACGAATTCAGCTAAACTTGAACAATGGGCTAGATGCACGAAAACAATTATTTAAGATAATTTTTTTTTTAAACGTTAAGTAATTGTTGCGTTTTTTTCAAAATGGGCTGTTTTATCTCACGTTTTTCAGCAATGAAATTTCTTCATTAACATATTAAAGAGAAAAAGAGAGAGACATATTTTTAGGCGTTACCTAATAAATAGGTATAATAATTCAATCATCTAAATCTCACCCGCAACAATAAAGGTTTTAACTCTTTGACTTCACAAACGTTAACAAATGGAAGAATCGAAGGAATGTAGATGTTAAAATTTAGGCAGAATAATGAATATTACACAGTGTGTAAAGTGGCCACTTAAATCAGCCGATGACAGGTCATAAGCCCTGTAAGTGCCTAGGCTTCCATATTCCCTTCTTTAAAAAGTTCTTTATCTCGGTTGTAATTACATGTTAATGTTAACAGCTCCCTGGGGGGTTGAATCCAGTCCTTGTTGAAATTTCTTCATTTTTACGATAGCGCAAAATTTTTAACTATAAACATTTTTATAACTTATTTTTTTAGGTGCCAGTAGCCCTATATAAAATTTAACTTAGAGCCGGTCTCGTTAGAGCAGAGTATCAAACGTTTATTATTCTTATTTTTAGAGGTTACGTCAGATGTGGGAGTCAGTGCTATGCTTTAAGCTTCTGACGTCACTGCGACCTGTGAATATCTATTGTAAAACCTATAATATTTTAAAATATTTTTATACTTAGTGATTTACATTTACGTTTCAATTTTCAATATTATTAATATTAATTTAAATTTATTCCGCAACACTCAATGAAAAAAAAAAGGTTCTGCCTAAACACAGAAAATTCATATCTAGTCGAGATCTGAAACAATTGACCCCTTTGCATTGTGAAATCAGTGAAATAAATAAATAAATGAATAAATAATAAATAAAATAAATACATACATATGTTAGATTAAGTTTAGTATCTTAGGTCAGGTCAGCCCTATTGAAACTGGCAATAGACGATGTGAACATTTAAATGGCTTGGACTGAAATAAGCTCCGTTGGGGAGGGGTTGGGGGAGGTGTGGTAGGGCGGTTACGGATATGGTGTTCGGGCGGAAATGAAACGAGAATGACAGCCAGCTATTAAGTTTTCGACTGAGGAAGCGGATTACACAATTATCTTTATTTTTGTAGACATATTTCGATGGCACCTACGCATACTATCGTATCCCACAAAACGTTGAATTTAATTTACTAGCAGTAACGTAGACAATGAGGAACTTTAGCCCAACTAGGACTGAGGGATATTGGATACATTTTTTTTTCTTGCGCGCGGTAAAAATTAGAGCATTAAATTTTTATAGCCAAGTTTCTTGAAAATGTACGAAAAAAATTATAAAAAATATTTTAATAAAAACGCACTACTTTAAACGACGTCACTGGTTTTTATGAACCAACCAGGAGAACTGACAGAGAAGAACCTCTGACGCCACACGCGGAGTTATTTCAGAAATACAAAACTTTAATCATAGCGCTGATAATACGATGTATAAAAATATTTAAAGAATTGCCTTAGTTTAATAGTCTAGAAACAAATTTACAAAATAAAAAAACACTATACTTTCTCATTACAATAACTTTAAAAACCTTTATAATTTTTTTTAATATCTCTGAAATCAAGGTTTTTTTTCCCGTAAAAAATTGTGCGTTTTGCGAACATGTGCCGTAAATTATGATATTAACACAAACGAGTGTGTTGAGTGGCGACGAACGTGTCGCCGCCTATCGCATGTATCAGTTAGAATTCATTACGCCGTCGGAGCGCAAATTGTCCCATGTACGGGTTTCGTTTGCTTTACCCAAACACAAATATTGATAACTTTTTGTTAAAAATTAATAGATCGTTCAGAAATAAGTATTTAATAGGTCAGAAAGTATGTGATACAAATAATCATAATTTGAGTTCTCGACATTAAGAACAATACGAATTTAATGGCAAATACAGGGTTCTTGGCTTCATAGAGTTAGGGATACGTTATTGTTATATATACATTTGTGTAAAACAATAAAAAATAAATTATTGAAACTTATTTAAAACTATCCCATAAAATACAAACGATTTTGTACGTTGTTTATTTTTTATAGAAAAAAGGATGGTATGTATATAACACATACGGTCATTTAATTCGTTAAAAAATAAACCAATATATCGTGAGTGAACGTAGGTCATTAGAATTAATGCAGATTCCAAGTAAAAAGACTGTAAGTACTATATACGGTCTTTTAAACCGTTAAGATTCCATGTAAAAAATCGTAGCAACGAAATCTCATAAAGTGTTGATTGGAGTCATAATTTTCAAATATCATTTAAAAACACATCAATTTTTATAAGTAAAATCCAAAATTCATATGAAAAGTTTTAAAATTGTAACTTAGGTGAACAAAACCATATTTAAACAGTTCTCCTGAAAAATTTATGTTTTCAACATACAATAGTTTACGTAGCTGCCATCTTCTTTTTACAACAAATGTATCGTTATCGTATGTATTCCAGTTAAAAAATAGCCAAGTCACGTAAGATTCATCTTGCTATTATTTTTACCCACTAGGGCGCTCCTGAAAAAATTTACAATTTTTATATTAATTTTTATACCAGTTAGTTGAATCAACAACTTTTGTCAATGTTCGCCCTGCCAAAAAACGAACCAAGGACCTGCATGGTAGGCGAATGCTCCAACCGCCTAATTTCCATCTGGACACATAATTTAATATTCCATAGCATGTATTGTGGGGTAACTAGAACCATTCATTTTGCTGTTTGAAGTTTTATATGTTTTAATGTTGTATGGACCGTAACCTGTATTCAATAGTACGCTTGACGTTTGTAGGGCTACATGGTGCTCTAGTTTACTTGAGAGACATGTACTAAACTAGAATGGTGGCTGAGACGGACAGGATGTAGGTAAATAATATAGATAAAAACATTAAAAGGTGAGGATACTTATACTAGAGAAGACGTTGACCCTTGCTGGAACAGGGACGTATATACAAAAAGGCGTAGAATATTAATAAGGATGTACATTGTACATAATACGCGAATTATATGATCATTATTTCTCTATCTGCACTCCAATAGGATAATTTACGTTTTAATATGTGTTTTAAAACGTTTTTATTTTATTTATTTTTTATATGCGAGTTGCATGATTTTTTACCTTGCTTATAATGTACAAGGTTTACATTAACTTCACAGAGATAGTTATTTATTTTTTTACTTCAAAAAACAATGTTCTATTAAATTTGCTGCAATGAAAAACTTTATTAAGTTGATACAATTTGTTGATAATATCGGATAGGGTGGGATGTTTTGTCTGTGGTCTGTTTAAGGATCTTCTCCGCATTTGCTTTAGTGACGAGGAAACCTCAAAAAGCTCGCCAGGAAAAGGCGGACTGTTGTCATTCGTCAACAGACCTTCCGATCCACTCGAAGAGTGTTCGCTATTTGGTGCCCTGCTATCATTTATACATTTTATTACCTTTACTATATCTATCATATATAATGTTACCTCTCTTGACAAGTCCTTATGAGTAGTTACTACATGAACATCGTGTAAATCCTCATTTAGTTTTCTGCATCGCGCCTCCAGTTGAATTCTCTGTAAACAAAAAAAGGGGCACTGCATCAACAGATGGGAGACATCGTGGAGAGTAACATCATTGCATGGGCGGGTGTTGATCTCAGATATCTGGAATCTGTGCAAGTAGCTCGTGAATCCAGCAGTCCCGTCAGGATTTGTGTACGTTCGTATTCTGCTCGCTGCAGTTTCCTGAAATCAAAGGCATGGTAAATAGAAGGAAAACATATTTTTGTTATCTTTCCTGTGGGTTCTGTTAAATAGCGATGTTTTTTTATAATTCATACGTTATTTAATACAACGTAATTTAAACTCATATTATAACAGAGATGAAGAACCTTTTAAAGAAGGCAATATAGATGTCTAGGCATCTACAGGGCTTATGACCTGTCATTGGCTGGTTTAAGTGGCCTCAATAATGATAATGATGCCTCAATATTATGTACACTGTACATGTACACGTATCAAATAAAAAAAAGAGAATTTTAAGAGCTTGGGTATATAATTTAGATGTAATAAAAAAGCTTACTGCTTCACTCATGAAGGTTTTTATACTGTCACATATTTCCGAATGGCGTGCCGTTAATTCGCCCAAAACTTAAGATACTTAACTTTTTATTTTTAAATTCTAAAGCCTTAAGTGGATACTTAAATGACGCAACTAGTTACTAAATTAGAGAATAAAAAATACGCTTTAAAAAGGTAAAAGAAAAAAATTATAATAACGCTATGTTACAATCCATTATTATGACTAAAATGCTGATATTGGAAAAAGATCGTAATCTGGAAGCAATTTACGATCACAGCATCATATTACTCAGCCATAAGAAATTGAGGAATTCTTTATCAAAAGACGTTACCTGTATTAATCCTCCCACGTGTACACAGGGCGTTTTGGATACAATGGGAATATGAAGCTACGGAGTTACTACCTACGCTCTCAGAATTCATTACTTTCTTTTATTCAAAGTTCATAGACTTTCGTGGAGGCTTATGATCTCGGATGAATAGATTTTAAACCATAAATACATTTCCATGAATAATTTATTTTTGAAATGATATGGAAAATGTCACTGAAATACGGGCTTAACTCTTGATACAATTAACCGAGGCAGAATGTAACGGAAACGCTCGAGTTAGGATTGTTTTTGGGTTTATTTATTATTTAAATAAAATATACCGGGTTCTCACTGGGGTGTCGCGTGCCGAAGGAAGTATTTAAAATTAATTTTCAATATTTTTATTTTTTATTTTGTTTATTAAGAAAAACAACAGCAATACAAAAAAATATACACAACATTATAAAAAAAACATAAAATAAAGCCAAATCAGTTTTCCACATAAATACAATTATAAAAATCCAGTTCAGTTAAATATAATTTATAGAAGTGCATGTGTGCGAGTTTTTTTTTGTGTGTGAGGATGCGTGTGTAAAAAAGTGGAGTGTGGTTTTGGTAAGTATGTGAATATGTGTGTGATTGTATATGGGTGTGAGGGTAGGTTTAAGGACAGGGTAAGTGTGTATTTGATATGAGTATATGCCCATTTTATTCTATTTTTAAAATTATCCCATAAAAACTTTCGTACGCTCATCCATTATCCACTTCTTGATAGCAATGTTATAGTGAGAGTACTCACTAATTCATTGTCCTTACGGACAATGGGAGTAGGTTATACATTTAAACGGAGAAGTAGACCAGTGCTCTGTGACGGAAAGTTGTGGTGATTTTTAATTGTTTTTGCAGCATCAGGGTGGTGTCTAGTAAATAGTATTTGTGTTTTGTGTCATGGGAGGTAGTGAATTGTTTAATGCATATGGTAATAGAACTTTATATTAAATTTATTAGCTTTCCAGAAGTAATGAAATTAGCAAGAATAACACCAATTTACAAAGGAGGAGAAAAAAACTTAGCTTCTAACTACAGACCCATTGCAAACTTAACCATTCTAAGTAAAATATTTGAAAAAGTGCTACACAATCGATTATACCAACACCTTGAAAACCTTAATTTTATTGCAAAAGACCAACATGGATTTCAAAAAAGAAAGGGTACCTCCACAGCAATGACATCAGTTTGCAACTTTATACAAACCAAAATTGATAAAGGAAATACAGTGACTGAACTCATACTTGACTTCAAGAAGGCATTTGATACAGTCCACATAGATACCCTTCTAGATAAACTACAACATACAGGAGTTAAGGGACAAGCTCTCAAAATATTTAAAAACTATCTACAAGGAAGAAAACAGTTTACGAAAATTGAAGAACACAAAAGTGAAATATCAACAATGCAATTTGGAGTACCTCAGGGATCAATATTAGGACCATTGTTTTATATAATATACATTAACGACATAATACACAGTGACATAATGGGAAAAAAAACAATCTATGCGGACGACTTAGGAATTTTATATGAAAACAAAAATGACATTGAAACCGCTAAAACCATCAACAATGACGTGCAAAAACTATTAGAATGGACAAACAAAAACTTCTTAACACTAAATGCCAAGAAATGCAATATAATACATTTCGAAACACAAAAGAAGAACCATAACATGAACATAAAAATAAACAACGAAACTCTTAAAGAACTAGAACATGTGACTTACCTAGGACTCACAATGGACAGACAATTAAAATGGATAAAACACATAGACGGACTCACTAAAGTAATGGCATCACTACATAGCCTCTTCTACAGAATTAAAGATTTTATATTAAGAAAGGAAAAAATTATGATGTACGAAGCCTATGTCAAAAGTAAATTGAGTTACATGATCGCCTTCTGGGGAACTGGTAACAAGACAGACATAACAAGAATACAAAGACAACAAAATAAAATTCTTAAACTAACATACAACCTACCCTACCTGACCTCTACGACTGAACTGTACAAAAAAACACACCAGTTTGACATAAACTACTTGACTAAAATTGAGACCTTAAAAATTGTGCACAAAATAACACTGGGAAACATACAAGACGACGACATAATATTAGTCAAAAATGCTGACATACATAAATATAACACCAGACAACAAAAACACTATCATATTGAAAAAGCAAAGACAAACACAGGACAGTCAAAAATACTACATAATGGACTTAAACACTACAACGACCTACCTTACTACTTGAAAACTTTTAATGGAGACAAATTTAAAATCAATCTGAAAAAGCACATGATGACTGAACTAACTAGACTAGACGAGACATAAAATGACTAGACAATATTAAATTTCTAATGTAACCCTAACGGGTTTTTAAAAATTGTAAATAAATAAAAAAAATAAAAAAATAAAGGTATTTGTAGAAGTCAAAGATTTGGTATTTCTTTTACTATCTATTTATATTCAATGAATATGTGTATTTAAGATGTTCGACACGTCTTTTTTACCATTTCCGTTTCCTGGACCGTGACATGATAACATACTATATACGTCACGACATTTTTTAGTAAAGTAATAAGTGTCAACATAGTTGAGTTCGTTTTTTTTCAAATTTACAAAAATAAAACAAAATGGTTCAAGTTATACGTCATTCGAAATTAAATATTTTGCTTTACAATATATTGTATTTTCTTTTACGTTACATACATTATTTTATTTTATTACGTGCCTTCAAAATGGCATACCGAGTAGACGAAAGTGAGCCTTTTTAACACCTCGATCTGTAGCTCAATCACAAATAACTATCGACGTGCTAATAAGCGACGGGATAACAATTTCTCACCATGGTTGTTTATTGTATTTACAATCACAATGGAACATCCGAAAACAATTTTTATTAGATGTCGAAATATTTACGTTTCGCGACGTATAATCCTGCTGCGCAATCAGCTATTTGAATTTCTCCGGTGTAAATATGGAAAATAGTCCTAAACTGCTATTTTTATTTATTATTTATATGCTATTTATTACATTTAGTCGGCGGTTGACAAGCCAAATGTCAAGAAAAGCACTCGCCATAGTAATTGTAATTTAATTTTCACTTTTTTGTATTTGATACGCCTTACTATTTTGCAAATGCAATAAATTGTATTATTTTTTATAGCAAATGCTGATTTTTCGCCACTGAACTGTATTTATTTACAAGGAAAACAAAAAACCAACCGACACGAGTGGTGACTTAGAGATTACACACCTGTTGACTTATGACTGCGATAACTTAAGAATGTTCATTATTCAACAATATTTTGAGTTTGTCCAAATTCTTGTAGATTTCAATGACAGGTGATAAGCCCAGTAGATGCCTAGACGTCTATATTACCTTCTCTTAAATGTTCTTCTTCTCTATTTTAATGTTCATTATTGTTCATTGCGATCGCTCAAATGCTTAGCATGTTTTTAAGCACGTTGATAGTTATTTGTGATTGAGCTACTGTTCGCGTTTAATCGAAAGAATAACGGAGAAAACAAATTAGGAGAATACAGTAAATGAAAATTCCTTTCGGGAAAACCGTCATTATAGTTTAATTATAAAACTTTCACCTTAAGTATGGGTATTAGCATAAATTGTTTCCGTTTTTTTTTAAACGAAGAGAACAAGAATACGAATTACAACAAATTATATAATAATGTCTTCTCATTATTGACTAATTTGCAATTTAACACGGCAGAAAATTTTCATTCAAATGACGTACGACCACTTAATAGATAAATAAATCTGAGCGTACGACCTTACTATTTTAACAAATTACAACAGGGATGGGAATACCTTAAAGAAGGGAAAATGGAAGTCTAGGCATTTACTATTTTGTTTTAATTTTGGTGCACATTTTTAAATTTAAATAAAACCGGACACAACTTATGTCAACATTTAATTTTTCATATTACAACAGAGATGATGAAAATTTAAGAGAAGGTAATATAGAAGTCTAGGCATCTACAGGGCTTATGACCTGTCAATGGCTGGTTTAAGTGGCCACTTTACACACTGTGTAACATTCACCATTCTGCCCATATTCGAACATCTATATTCCTTTAATTCTTTCATCTATTGATGTTTGTGAAGTTAAAGAGCTGAAACATTTATTTATGCGGGTGAGATTTATAATCTAAGCGGTTAAAACTGTGCGCTTTTACGAATTTTTGAATGGTCTTTGCTCCCATAAGAAACAATTTATCTAAAAAGGAAAACGACGAAGACACGCCGATGGTAAATATCTATAGTGATGGTAAACCCCTGCTCTTGTGTCATAATCAAGGAAGAAAATAAGGAAATACGTTTGTATGAAGAAAAGCTAGCGTGCTTCCTCTTTAAAGTTTATTTATTTATTGAACACTTTATATACATGTACAATTTATATTTTAATGTATTTTTTTTCACCACAACAGGCTAGGAAGCCCAATTACAGTGGTGAATTACATCGCAGAATACCCAGGCTTGAGAAAAATCACATTTGATTTTTGTGTTCTTACCGGGAATCGAACCCAGAACCTTCCGTGTGTAAGTCAAGCGTCTTGACCACTACACCACAGAGGCCGCCAATACATATAAGGGCGGGCATATTGCCTTAAGGCAATTTCTTCCTACCTACCCAAACCGTTCAGTTTGAGAAAATTACAAGTACATGGAGATATTGAATATTACGGTTTTATACAAAATTAAAAACAAAGATTATCTAAAAAAATATGAAAAATGAACACTATACTATGAAGAGTGGAGAGGGGATGGGAAAGAACGAAGAAAGATAAAGGAACAACTCAAATATTTAGATAGTGACATGCGCCACAATCGAGCGGCTATTACTGTGAAAGAGGAGGCAAGAAAATTAGAGCGATGTAAGGGTATTAAAAGGGTTCTCTCGTTACAAGAACGAAGAGATAGTCCGCGTTGTGATAAAGGGTTGGGAGATTTCTCTCAGATAAAAAGGCGAAGTGGAATTATTTAAAATCGTTTTATGTAAAAAAATATACATAATTATATAAAAAAAACGGTATTTTAAGAAGATAATGATTCTAGATAAATTATAATGATCATTTATATTATGACATAATTATTCAAACTTTACTGAATTCAGACCGCAAGTTAATCGTTTCATATAATTGAATTATTTTTGTTGATCGTTCTGAAGTGAACATTCTGCAAACGGCAGATGTGTGATGAAGTGTGCATAATCGCACCGCATTATTGAATAATACATACATTGTTGGATAACCATATGTAGAAAGTTTAAATATCAATTACTTGTTACCCAATCGAAATAATGGACGGTCCAGTAGAAGAGATAATATAAAATGATGCATTTCAATCTTCGCGCAACCCATCAACACTTTCATTTTCTCCAAACTAAATAGTACAATATGTTCTAGCCAATTTTAACCTGTCAGCGAGAGATATGAAGATGAAAAATGGGCGGTAATTTTAACAAACTGATTCTCGCAACGCAAAACGTTATGGAAATTATGAAGCTTTTTTTGTTTTTAAATGAACGGTTTTAACTTAACCTGAACAACCGGGGTAGTCATAATGTATTCCGAATCTTTAATTACACGGGCACTCCCAAAAGTATGGTCTCTCCTATTAAAATAACATCTTAAAAGATGCATAAAAAACATTTACTTTTCATAATAGTTACAACATTTAAAAGGTTGAAGATTATTTTATTTTTACATAATCGCCATTTTGGTCAATGCATATTTTGTTTTGATGATGTTGTTAACGGTATATTTCATCGAAATGACAATATTAACATATTACAAGAGAGAGGAAGAACATTTTAGAGAAGGTTTTATAGTAGTCTAGGCATCTACGGGGTTTATGACCTGTCATTGGCTGGTTTTAGTGGCCACTTTATACACTGTGTAACATTCACCATTCTGCTATATTCCTTCAATCTTTTCTTCTGTTGATTTGTAAAGTTAAAGAGCTGAATTCATTTATGCGGGTGAGATTTATCTCATTGAATTATTTCACCTACATACTACATACATCAACAGATGAAAGGATTGAAGGAATATAGATGTTCAAATATGAGCAGAATGGTGAATGTTTCACAGTGTGTAAAGTAGCCACTTAAACCAGCCAATGACAGGTCATAAGCCCTGTAGATGCCTAGACTACTATATTTCTTTCTCTAAAATGTTCTTCATTCTTTTGTAATAAGTTAATATTCACAGCTCCCAAGGAAGTTGAATTCAGTCCTTGTCTACAAAAACTTTGACAAACTCAAAATATTGTTGAAATGACAATAAATTTAACGATCTTTATGATATTTTTAATACTTCGCCTGCTTTAATTAAATATAAAATTATGTGAACTACAAAATAATACGTTATCAGCTAAAACAATGTTTAAATAAGTCACTCCTTTGCAACTTCATTATTATATTGGTAAATATACTTTTTTATATTTGTTTATATAAATATGTTTGTGTATTTTTAATTTCTTTATACTCGGTATTATTCATTCAGATATTAATTTACATTTTGTAACAACTAAACTACGTAGGTACTTTTAAATAACATCTATTGTATATTTTTAAACGTGTTATTATTAACTTTACTTTATACTATTTTCACATGCATCAATTTAGCGTTTTTTATACATAAAAGTCAACAGATAGAAGAATTGAGGAAATTTGGATCTTTAAACATAGGCAGCATGTGAATGTTACACAGTTTGTAAAGTGGCTACTTTAACCCGACAAGTATCGGCACATCAGCTGATGGTACCACGACAGAAAAACTACTATGGTGACAGAACAATGGGTAGTGTAGTACCAAAACTGTGCAATTTAATACCAGCCAAAAATCGTGAAGAAAAAAACCTAATTTCATTTTGAAAATTGTAACAAAATTATTAAACAGCAAGTGAAACTTAAGTATGTAAATATATTTTATTCTTCAATTATTATTAAACTATGTACTTACTTATAATTTATTTTTTTTAAATGTAATGTAACCCGCAGACAAGCTTCGGCTTTGCGGGAACAAAAAATACAATTATGAATGTTACTTATTTGTTAAAATGAATAAAACTTAAAAAAATTTTTTTTAAAAACCAGCCATGGACAGGTCATAAACTCTGTAAATGCCTAGAATTTTATATTCCCTTCTCTAAATTTTTGTCCTTCTCTGTTACAATATATTTAAATATCATAGTTTTAATAATCGTGAAATAATAAACCATTTGTCGTCCTGTATTGTCGCGGGTTCGATTCCCGACATGATTGACAAGTTGACATAATTTTTTTATTTCAAAATGTGTTTTTACACTAGAATACTACATAGTCCCTTTACTGGCACCTGAAGCGTCAGACTGATCATTTTACCTTCGCGTAACAAAAACACAATCAAGATCCGATTTGGTGTACCAATGCATTTCCCTATGCACCATTAGGTGCGGAAAGGGAATGATGATGATGATTATTATAAAGATATTGATTCCATAACCGTTATAATGTGGGTGTATTGTTTACAGTGTAAAGGCATTAAAATTGACGCACGATGCAAAACGGAAAAAGGTTTTTTTAAACAATGAGGTAAGCTTGCACGGAAATGACCTAAGCATGAACTTAAACGTAATGTCCATTAGACAAAGCGCCATTTACGGAATGTTACATTATTATAAATATTTATTTTGTACACACTTATTCACAAAGAGTAGACACATCAAATTTAGTTCAATTTTTACTTTCAGTGCTGCAAATCATCAGCATTCATGCATTTTATTAAAAACGGCTATCTTTTTTAAGTGGTTGATTTTTAAAATATTCCTTAATCTAATAAATATTTCTCATATTTAATTCCATTTCTCATATTTATTTATTTATTTATGACAAAATACAAGGTGTTTTAATTTTACATATTACATTTTATTACATATTTTATTTGTACGAAATACTCCTAATCAGCAAAAGTGCTGGTATGAAAGGATATTATATATAATAACACAATAGTTTAAATAAAAATTCAATAAAATAACATCACATATCACTCGTCCCACGGGCTGTAAGAGCTGTTTTATTTAGGTGTTTTTTAAGTACGTACATGTTTTGTATATTTTTTAGATCATTAGAAAGTGAATTGTAAAAAATTATTGCTGTAGACAAAAAACTGTTTCTTTTTCTGTTGGTCCTAGGTTGTTCGCAAGTTAAATTATTTGATGCTCTTGTATTTATTTTATGTATGTTGTCGTTAAAATTAATATTTGTCTTTATTTTATTCTTTTTTATCTTAAACATCATTTTTATTTTTTCTGTGTGGATCAATTCCTCTAGATTGAGCATTTTTGTTATTCTATATAAATCTGTGGTTCTAGTATATATATTAAAATTAAATGTTACTTTGAGTGCTTTATTCATTGTTCTTTGTATTGATTCTTGCATATGTTTACTGCATTGCGACCATATTATTAATTCATATACAAAGTGTGGAAGTAAAAAAGCATTGTATATCATTAATTTTGTACTTTTGTCAAAGACATCTGTTCTTCTTATTATTCCAATAATTGGACTAATGAGAAGTTCTTTACATTTTCTATTTGTTTAATTTGCTCATCTTTAATTATTAGGTTAAGTTTTATGGGGTGTTTGTTTTTTTTGTTTTATTATCATATATTTATTCTTAATTATATTTATTTTTAATGAGTTATTATCTAACCAGGACATAAATTTATTCAGATTCATGTTGTTTTGCAGTTGGGTTTCATTATCACCATTATATATCAATAGAGTATCATCTGCATATACAAAATACCTCCCTGATACATTTGAATGTCTAAGGTTATCAATATACAATAAATACAATAGGGGGCCCCTGAGGGACCCCTATAGTTGTAGGTATTTTATCACTCATATAATTAAGATTCTTTGTCATTGCCTTTCTTCCCTTTATAAAGCTTTTTATTAGCTTTAAGGAATTTCCCCTGAAACCCAATCTTAATAGCGAGCATAATAGAGTGTCATGATTGACAGTGTCAAAGGCTTTAGATAAGTCGATAAAAATTGGAAGCACGTATTTACCTTTACCTAATTCATCATTTATGCAATTCATAGCGTCTACTAACGTTGCTGTCGTATTACTATTTTTCTAAAAAGCATATTGGTATGGATGGAAACCTCCATTCTTGTTAATAAATTCGACAAATCTAGTATGTAGCACTTTTTCAAAAATTTTGTTGAGTGTACTGAGTAAGCTATAGTTTCTTTGGTCTATAGTATTCATTTTTACATCCTGACTTAAAAACAGGTATAAATGTTGCAGTTTTTAAGCAATTTGGATATTCAGCTTTTTCAATACAAATGTTGACAATGTAGGAGCAATAATATCCTGAATATTTTTTATATATGTTGCTGTGATTCCGTCACAGCCGCTGGATTTACATTTTTTTATTCCCTTGATTATATTTAAAATTTCTCTTTCATCAGTTGGAACAATAAAAATACTATTTGCGTTGTACTCATATTAATATTATTTGTACCGGTGGATTTATCTTCATTGGTACATACAGAGACGGTATACTTAACTTCTGTACTATCTCTATCTACCTCGGTATGTTCTACCAAATTGTCACCTCGACATCATAAATGTGATCGAATCCAACCAATGAATGACCCCGAAAATTTAGTCCTCGTTCCTTACTTAATGAAAATTAAAAATAGTTCTAACTTATATTTTAAATATGCTTCTGTGATAAAAAGTGGCCACTTCAAAGCGATTATAAACTTAAATAAATCCCGATACAAGGAAAAAATACTCGCATAAACATGATTTTATACGACTTTTGACAATTACCAAGACGGTATGCTTAACGATCGTCTATATCGGTGGCCTCCGTAGTGGAGTGGTCAAGACGTTTGACTCACACACGGCGGGTTCCGGGTTCGATTCCCGGTGAAAAAAAATATAAAAATAACTTTAATTTTTCTGAAACCTGGGTGTTCTGTGACGTAATTCACAACTGTAATTGGGCCTCTTGGCATGTGGTTGTGCAAAAAAAAATATATTTATCTACCGGGCGATTACAAAGCTAGCTTCTTTAACGTCGCGATACGTACACTCAAGAAGATAGTAAAACAGATGGAAAAAAAATAATATCATTTTTTTTTTTTTAATGTGGTAACATTTTTACGGCTAGATGCTCTTGTATGTTAATAGGGCAGAATCTAGGCACATTACCAGTGCATCTAGGCGTTCATTTCCAAAACTGACAGTTATGTCTGAATTTAATTCGACTTCAAAATTTACATAATTCTCTCTCATATTTTTAATAGGGCTTTAAGAAGAAAAAAACGCCAATCTCAGATCATTGAAATAAATCGTAATTAAATGAAAAATCGCTCGGTGTAACAAAATTTTTGTCACTTTAAATGCTTAGATATGCGTACCAAGGGGTACTAGACCCGTCGATACTTACCGATGTACCTACCTCAAAACTTGAGTGGAGGGATCGGTAGTGTATCTTCGTAATCGCTCGTGAGAATTTATCTTCAACTTTACCGTCATGGTGAAGGTTTATGTACGAAAATGTGTATATTTGTACGAAAATTTAAGATATCTTCGTCATATTTAGAAATAAAAAATATATAAGTATTCTATTTTTAATTCTTAATTTTACTTCGTAGATAAAATTGCAGATAAATATTGACTTCCCATTGGAATATGAGCCCTGCGAGTGCTATTCTAAACCGCTCTAAAAAACACTTTTATCTCGCGTATTTACATACATAATACGCGAGATAAAAGTGTTTTCTACGGCCGTGGGACCGTTTGGAATATTACCCCGATAGGCACAAGATGAAGACGAAGTAACTAAGCAATCAAGTAAATAATTCATTTTCCCAATAAAATAATGCAACCGACTGCAGACTCGAGCTATGTGCGTTTATGGTTGAGTATTGCAAACGGCCATTTCAACACAACAATCCATGCGTTAGTCGGAAGTCGGTAGTCGGTGATCACGCGCCGAATCCAATTTAATTAAACACATTGTTAAACCGATGTGTTTACTACTGACTTTCTCTAATTTCTGATGATGGAAGTTGGTTGCAAGTCGCCCCCTGAAGAAGCACATTAACGTTCCCGCTAACGAGATTTATGATACGAAACTTTATTTGAATTTGTCGCGGGGTATTTAGTTCTAATAGCTTAGAAAATTAGACATGTTCATAGTATTCTGGAAATACACAAGAGTAACGGTTAATTGTTACCAATTAATGTTACTTTCCGTTTGGTTCAGTTAGTGCCGAAAAAATCAGCGTTTATTATCAGTAAATAAAATTAAAATAATGAAACATCCATATGCGATGTAAATAATATAGAATATCTTTTTGTGTTGAAAGTAATTGAAAATATCATGCCCAATAAAATAATAACAATATTTAAGAAAACTAACCAATAATGATATACAACAATCGCTGCGTGAACTTCAAAAACAGGGAGATGACGCATACAAAGCTACTGAAAGAATTTTATCAAATGAAGATTGGAAAATTTGAAAAACAAAAATAGGAAACATTTTTAATGAACATAATATATATATATTGAAATTTTCTCGTTTTTAGTGACAAAAAAATTGTGTTCATATTGATCAGTACTTATTTTTTGACTTTTTGATATCTATCGTATTCTTCCAGTAGCCTTTATTTCAATTCAACGAAAATATATACCCACATACAGGTCATGCCTCTGTGGGATTTTTTTTCCGTTAATGTCATAGTTTTTTTGTATTTTTTACTTATGTATACCTATTGTAAAATGCAAAAAAAAAAATAGATAAAAAACAAGATAAGCAATGCTTCTGTATCTGATAAATTGTAATGTACTAACAAAAAATATTTTTGTTCATATTGATTATAATGTAAGTTATAAAGTTTTTAAAGTTTTTTTTACAATCTCAATTTTTACATTACATTACAAAGCATAATATTATTATGATCTGTTTGCAAAACAGAGAAGATGGTAAAAAATATACAAATAAGCAAAATTTAAATAAAAGCAAACATATAAGGCGCCGTCTATTCTCACAAGGTATAGTAAACCTGTTCCGAGGTAGACAGCATTTTCTTTTTTATTTAATACAAAAAATAAGCCAAGTTTTCACTAGGGATGTCTAAAGATAATTAATAGAAAATTGAATAACTTAATTTCATTATTTTACTTTTACATCGTTTTATATTTTTTCGCAAGCGGAAAAAAGAAAAAAAGTTAAGTCGAAAAATGATTGCGTTTTCGTCAAAATTCGCTGTATGATTAAATTAAGAAAAAACATCTGATTTTTCAGATTTAGACAACAAATAACTAAAAAAAATAATATTGCTTTGTTGGTAATTTTGCTGCTAAGTTGCTAAAAATGCTAATTTTTGGGTCAACATTTTTGAGAAGATAATACGAAGTTCAAGGAAATGTTTTCCTTCTCTGTTGCAACAAATTTTGATCTTATTTAACTCCCAAAGGAGGAAATCCAGCCTGTCTACCAACATTTTAACATATCCAAAACATTGTTTAATAATACTTTGCCTTAAGGATACGAAATCTCTTTTTTATGAAAAGAATTAGAAAATAAAAACATCACGTCATTAAAAGCTTAGAGTAAAGGTTTATTTTCATCAAATAAACCTATTTATTTAAATTAAAATCGTATTGAAAGATCAGTTTTCATTGCTTTCAAATTTATTTCAACAGAGAGGGAAAACATTTTTGAGAAGGGAATATGGAAGTCTAGGCATTTACAGGGCTTATGACCTGTCATTGGCTGGTTTAAGTGGCCACTTTACACACTGTGTAACATTCACCATTCTGCCCATGTTTGAACATCCACATTTCCTAGGGAGGAAATCCAGCCAGTCTGCAAGCATTTGGACATAGTCAAACATTGTTCATTGCTTTCTTTAAAAAATAAAAAAAATGAAAAATATTCTTTAAAAATTTCGAGCTTCTGTTTAACATACAGTACTGTATTCTTTATCCGTCCAGACTCGGACAAAATTACATGGCAGATATAAAAAATACCCAAAAAAAATTAAAGCATTAAATTTAACCAGCAAAACAGAATTATGAATTAGAATTTAAGGCGCTGTGCTACATCTATAGTATCATAATTATTTTTTGATCCGTTCTCACCTGTCACTCATGAAATATATTCACAAGGCGTCTTATCACAAAAAATCAATATTCGTCCTTGCTTTTCAATTATTTCAACCTTCACTCTGATGTGATGAAGTGGTAGGTAAACATCGTGCCCAGAAGTGGCCGCATTCCTCGAGCCGAGCTGGTGACCGCCACTGGACACTTGTCATAATACTGAAGGAGAGTTGCATACTTCCTCGGTTGCGTACATCCTTGACATAGCGTCAAAAAATAAATATAGGATTATGAACAATACTCCCTGGGTGCTGGAATCCTTACTGTGTTTTACAAACATTCGGACACACTCAAAATACTGTTGATTAGACCAACTGCTACAAGAAGAAAATAACACAAAAAGTGTTGCCTTGAAGGTGAAATAATTCAGTCAGTTAAATCGCACCCACGTCAAAAAAGGTTCCAGCTCTTTACTTCACAAAAGCCAACAGTGAAAGCACTTCCCCCAAATACCCGAAAATCGTTTTAAAGTCGACCAAAGGTCTTACTATAGGTTTCACCCACATTAAAGAACATTTTTCTGTCAGTAAAATATTGAAATTTGTTCCAACAGAGAGGAAAAACATTTTTGAGAAAAGAATATGGAAGTAAGGGCCTTTACAGGGATCACGACCTGTTATTGGCTGGTTTAAGTGGTCATTTTACACACTGTGTAACATCCACCATTCTGCCCATATTTGAACATCTTTTTTCCTTCAATTCTTTCATCTGTTGATGTTTGTGGAGTTAAAGAGCTGAAACCTTTATTTATGCGGGTGAGATTCATTCAATATTAAATTTCTAATGTAACCCTAACGGGTTTTTTAAAATTGTAAATAAATAAAAAAATAAAAATAAAAAAAAACTGAATTATTTCATCTACATACTAAGCAACGCCTGAAATTTTTAATTTTCACATTCAATTCACTTTTCCTCAACTCTTCCATCTTTTGACTTTTGTGAAGTAAAAAAGCTCCAACTTTTATCATGCGGGTGAGATTCATCCGGCTGAACGAATTCACCTACTAGGCAACGCCTGAAAAAAAATTCTTCTTTTACCAGGTAGTTCATTCAACAATGTTTTGAGTATGTCCAAATGCTTGCAGACTTGCTGGATTTACATCTTCCATATATATTTACATTTCCTTACAGTAAATTATACATTTATTTTTTAATTCTTTCAGACACTTTTCATTCTTCATACATTCAGGCATCTCATCATACATTTTTAAACCCTTATACATCAAACAATTTTGCGACTCAGCTCTTTTCAATAATGGTAGTCTTATTTTATCCTTTTGTCTAGTAGCATATTCATGATAATTTTTGACAATTTATGACCTGTCATTGGCTAGTTTAAGTGGCAGTTTAAGTTTACACACTGTGAAACATTCACCACTCTGCTCATGTATAAACATCCACATTTTATCAACTCTTCTATCTGTTGACTTTTGTGAAGTAAAAGAGCTTAAACCTTTTTCGCGTGGGTGAGATTTATCCGACTAAATCAGTTCACCTACTAGGCAACGCATGAAAACAATTCTCCAATTTTAATTCAGTTAGTTTCAATAATGTTTTAAGTATGCCGAAATGTTTGTAGACAGGTTGGATTTCCTTCCTAGAGAGTTGATTAAATTTGTGGCAAAAGGGAGAAAAAACATTTTTAAGAAGGGAATAGTGAAGTCTAGGCTGTTACAGGGCTTATGATCTGTCATTGGCTAGTTTAAGTGGCCATTTTGCACATTGTGTTACATTCACCATTCTGCCTGTTTAGATCTAAATAACTCTCTAGGTAGGAAATCCAACCTATCTACAAACATTTGGACATACTCAAAAAATTGTTCAATAAACGAGCTTTTTAAAATTTCGATTTAAATTTATTTACTACAGCTTTCATTGCCCTTTTCACTATGAGTCTGAAATGAAATTATATGAAAGGCTTATGTCGGATATTGTCATTCTTCTTCATGGCCATTTTGCAACATGGAACTTTAGACCTACCGGAAATTAGATACAAAAAATGTTTTCTTACGCGTGGTAAAAAAAGAGCATTAAATTGTACGGCAGAAAAAGTACGAAAAAAATATTTTTTTAAAAAACGAACTACTTTGAACGATGGTACAAGTGCATATGAATCAACTAATCATAAGAGATTGGGAAAGATTTCCGGTTTTACGGTAAGACAACAGACCAATTAGCAGAACAGACCGAGAAGATGCTGAAGAGAACTTGAGACGTCACACGCGAAGTAGTTTCAGAAATACAAAACTTTAAAAAAATCATAGCGCTGATAATACGATACACATTTTTTTTTAAATTTGGGCTTAGTATAATAGTCTATTAATTAATAAAAAAATATTTTAAAAACTACTGAACTTCCCCATTACAAGAATGTTACTATCAATTTAATAACATCGATTTAGATTAATATTATTATTTTGGAAAATTACTATACTCCGACGTCCTTCATACAAGCGACCAAAAGATTAATTCCATAATCATGCAATGAACATAACTTGTTTCAAGGTTATTAACTACCTTAATTTATACAAATCAATGAAAGGATTGTAGGTAGGTACTTCATTTACTGAAATAGACTGCGAAAAATGCGATAACAAAAGGAAGGATATGGAATGAAACTGTCAGGGAAAAGTATCACAGTTGAACTTAATTATGCAGAAAGCAGACAGTCCAGGACTCCGAAAAAAAAATGTGTTATCGGATGCAGTAAGGTTAATTCCATGTTCTTTTAAAAACTGCCAGGCTGCGTTTCTACAAAAAACTGTTATAATCACCTTCCGAAAATAGTGTTGATCACAAAAATGGCATTTCTAAATTTCCAGAAAACACCCACAGCACTAGAAACATCTTACAGAATAGATGCTGATGGAAACATTAATGCCTCCAGTTTATTCTCTTAAATGAATTAAAGTGGATAAATACCCAATTATTTTAATTGAATAGATTTATTAATTTTTTTTTACATGTGGTAAAAACAACATGTTTTAATACCGAATGTCACCTCATGCATACATTCAAAGTTTGAATGAGGTATCATTCAATATTAATAATTTTGTCGGCCTCGTAGTGTAATGGTCAGCGCGTTTGCCTACCATGTCTCAGGTTCGATTCTCGACATGGTTGATATGAAAAGTTTATTTAAAAGGGCGTTCTCACGCTAAAATATTTTACTACAATATTTGAGTTTGTCCAAATGTTCATAGACAAAAGACTGGATTTCACCCCCTCGGGGGTCATTAAGATTAACGAATTACAACAGGGATGGAGAATTCCTTAAATAAGGGAATATGGAAGTCAAGGCATTTACAGGGCTTATGACCTATCATTGGCTGGTTTAAGTGGCCACTTTACACACTGTGCAAGCGGAATGGTGAATGTTGCACAGTGTGTAAAGTGGCCACTTAAACCAGCCAATGACAGGTCATAAGCCCTGTAAATGCCTTGACTTCCATATTCCCTTATTTAAGGTATTCTCTATCCCTGTTGTAATTTGTTAATCTAAAATATTTCATAGCCCCTGGACTGGTACGAGGGTTGCTACTTAAGTTTTGAGATATGGCAACACAAGTGTGAATATGTCAAATCTGACATTGTCATCGTAAAGTTTGCCATTTTTAATGGTTAACGTACTCGGAACGTCTTGACTATATATCGTATTATCAGCGCTGTTTTTTTTTAATTTTGTATTTCTGACATTACTCCGCATGTGACGTCCGAGGTTCTTTTTCTTTTATTCCCCTGTCAGTTCTGCCGATTGGTCCGTTTACGGCAAGTAAATATATCATTTGCAGCTTTTTTTATCATTGGTTGATTCATATGAACTATTAACGTCGTTTAAAGTAGTTCGTTTTTATTAAGTTATTTTTTCGTGTATTTTCAAGAAACTTCGCCGTACAATTGAATGCTCTAATTTTTACATTTTTTGTATCCAATTTACCGTAGGGCTGAAGTTGTCATTATCTGCTCTTTGGTTATTGCTTAAGTATTATTTTTTTATTGAATGATGTGAGGTGTGTTGTTTTCATAGACGACAATAATATAATGAACAAGTTTAGTATTCATTTAAAACAAAAGTGCTTATAATCCTACGATATTCCTGCAATTTAAATAATTAATTTGATTGATAGCATCCCGATTTGGATTATTTTCGTGATCTTCTCTAACCTCTTAGACATTGAAATATGATGTACGTACGTCATAACATCAGTAAGTATTTACGCGTCTCACGACCGCCATTTTGAGCCTTCTCGTGGGTGAAATCAACCATCTGACGTTTGAGACATCATTACCGACTGTAATCTAATATTCCTGACATCAGTTTGACTGTATCATAATTTCATCTCTAATTATTTTGTATTTATATCATCACATCACTAAATCAGAGCGTGAACTTTGTGGAATAGATATTGGAGGACGATAATTTTTTTAAATGTTAACACACTCCAAGTTTTGGCGTTCTCGAATGCGCGTGAATTGTCGACATTGGTCGATGTGCAAATTATATTATTGTATTTTCTGAAGTTGTATAAGCATCATTATGAAACAAATGAGGCGTGTTAAAACGAAAACGGCATTCTCCACTTTTTTTTGTTTTGAATAATGTCCAATAAATGATTTTTGGTACTTTTCCCAGACTGCAACGATAATTTATTATTGTTGTTAATAACAGGGAGATACCACTTTTTTTTTTATCACGAATTTATAAGTGCCTATAAAATACTATTGTATAAATAAAATTTAAAAAATACTTATTAGTAGCATAAGAAATATTTTTTAATTAAAATTATTAATTCCCGCGAAAACGCTTTATTGTATTGGCCACACCCCTTATACGTCACGAATCGCATTAAAGTTTGACGTTTTGTCATTCCAGTATGTAACTTTGTACGAAGAGGCCGTCGTATATTATTTCGACCGCGTTTATTTACGTATTATATTAGTTATTGTACAACTATTTTTTGCGCAGATGTTTGGAAGAAAATATTTTTTTTTAAAAAGAGGAAGAAAGTGCAAAATATAAACATTTGTCATAATACACACAAGTCGTGGTCAAAATAGTTTTGTTTTCAAAGCAATAAAAAATTACGATAATCTCCCCAATAAACAAAAAACTATTAAAACTAATATATTAGTAAATAAATTCAAAACAAATATTAAAAAGTTTTTGAACCTGAGTAAAAATGGCATTCTATTTAAAAAAATATTTTTGTAATTATAATAATATAAATACGTATATAGTTTTATTCCACTCTCATTTATACATTTTTAGCAGTGACCGGGTTTGGTCGTGACCGACATCGTCAGACTGGTGGGAGACTAAACAAATGTCTATGTTATATACAGGTGCAAGCAGGAGTTGTAAATCATTATTTTATATAATTATGGGAATAAAAGAGTTTAAATTCAGATAATTTAAGTGTAAAGTAAAAACAATTGTAAGAATTTAAGTTTTCTTTAAATGTAACTATGTACGTATTTTTTTTTTAATAATTAAAATGCAGTTCCACTAAGAAATGTCAGTAGAAAAACTCAAATAATATTGTATTATCATTTTCTGTTTTTCTTTTTATTTCGTATATTTTTTTTTTCAAACAAACAAACCATCATGCCGTTTCCCCGTAAGGGTAGGCAGAGAGGATAGAACGCCACATCGCTTTATCTTCGCATACAGATCTCGCTTACTCTACATTCATTCATCTACGCGCGCCGATTTTTCCTACTTTTTACATGTCCATCTTCAAGTGTTTGTTGTATTTGGTCATGACATGTCTTTCTCAGTCTTTCTCTATTTCTGCATCCATCAACGTTCGCATTGTTAATATTTTTAGCCGTTCTTTCGCCGTCCATTCGCTCTACATGTCCAAACCAACGCAGAGCTCATTTCTTGATTTTGTCGATAGCGCTTATCTCAGCCTTACATAATGTACGGATCTCAACATTCGCCTAAGAGATCGCATTTACCGTACATATAAGTTATTTTTAATGCTTTTGAAATGATTTATATGCTCTTATATATTTTTTTGGCTTGAAATATGTATTTGTAATTTTATATTTGTATTTTTAAATATTTTTTTAACCTGTATCGGGTACATATATTTTGTTAATTTTAAAACCTATTTTATTTTTGTAATATTTTAATTTTTGCACTCTTACTCGTTTAGCTGGTATATATTACATAGTGTAAGTTTTAAACTTTTTTTTCTTTTGTAGATTGTACATTATGAATTAATTTCCCTATCTTGTATTATGTTTATTTTGTAATTTTTTAAAACTTTTCACACCCTTTTACTTTTTAGTTTATCATGATTTCTATTATGTTTTTGTAAATTATGTTATAATTAAAAATATTAAAACGTCTGTAAATAAATGTTATCTGCATGTGTGTCGGTTATTATCAAAATCGGTTAAATCCTGACAGAAAATTTTATCAGAAACAACGTTTTTCTGTAACGGATTATCGCAAATTTGATTAATTTATTAAAAAGACAAAATCTCGATGTTACGTACGATTTAAATGTATTTTAAATAAATGAAATAATAAAAGATTAAACTGTATCCATAAAAAAAAGATTTATATTGGATTTAACCAAGATTGATATAATGATTCATCTATTTTTGAAGAAATTCAATAATAAATGGAACAAATTTGGATTAATTCGGTCATTTTTTGTCGGTTGGTCGGTCATGATTATGTCTTTAAAAATAAAAATAAATGAAATTTAACTTAAAAATAAAATAAAAACAAAAGTAACGAGTCATCAGATCACATGCTTTCTGTCAAATGGAAACTAGCGGCCATATTGAACAAATGCGCCACTCTGCTTGGCCACATCGGATATTGCTAGTTTTGAAATAAAACATCCTATGAGTGATGCCGATTTTGACATGAAATTAAAAACTTGAATTACTTTAGTAAAACGTTGGATCTTTCCACTTTAGATATAAACAACATGGGTAATCGCATCTCCCTACATGAGTTTTTCTCATAAACTCCTTGAGAATATTATATACAATTATGTATAATAATAATAATAATTATGGATAACTTATATAGCGCCATTTTCGTAATATGATACCTCAATGGCGCTTTACAAAGTGATTGTAAAAAGATATAAATTTAATTTTAACTTTTTAATTTAAGAAAAATAATGTACTTTTTCATATTACTTTTCCACCGCATGCTGAGAATTTATTCAAATGATTTAGAGAACAAATGGGTTTTAAGTTTCTTCCGAAACATCACTTCACTCTCACAGTTTCGGATTTCTGCTGGGAGAGCATTCCATGCCGTAGGGCCTGCGACCGCAAATGCACGTTCGCCGAATTTAGTGCGCTGTTTGCGTAGAGGTATAATAACTTTTCCTTTCGACGTAGATGTAGCTGATCTAAGCGTAAGACGTCTGTCAGCTAGTTAATCTGGAATGCAGAGTTCCCTTAGATATTCTGGAGTATGAACATGTTTTCAATTTAAATAAAAAAAACTTAAAAAAATTTCGACAGTATTTAATTTTTTTCCGCATGAATATTTGAAATTATTACACTTCAAATTTCTAAATAAATAGAACAGTGAAAGTCACTCTCCAAGCACAGTAAAAAGTCTCTTTTTTGGAAAGTTGCATCTATAACATTAAAAAAATATAAAAGTAGATTGTAATGGAAAAAAAAACATGAATTATTCATGTAACTATATTAATTTATAAAAAAACACATACACATATATAAGGAAAAGTTGATATATTTTTTTACGGAGGATAGGTACTCCATTGCAAGATTGCTATCTATCACATCAGGTCCACTGAACCCGCGATCTCGTGATCAGGAAGCAAGTGCTTTAAACCTCAACTACCAGTTGGCTCACCGCGTATCTGACAAGCTTTCTAAAAAATGTCCGAATTCAATCTCATCACGTAAAGCTTTTTCGTATATGAAAAAAGTTTGAAAAACAAAAAAATGTTTATACGCATAATAAAGAAATCCATCCACTTAAGATCCCTTTCTTAATTTTTATTAATGCACATTTTCAAGGAATCATCATCATTTCCTGTCAGCACCCAATGGTGCATAGGGCACGGCGTGATACACTGAACGCAGCGTATCTTGATATTTTTTTGTAACCTGATGATAAGTATTACGCTTCAGGTGCCAGTAGCTCAATCACAAATAACTTTAGACGGGCTTAAAAACATGCTGAGCATTTGAGCGATCACAATGAACAATGCTGAACATGCTTAAGTTGTCGCGGTCAAGAGTCAACGCGTGTGTAATCTCTAAGTCAACGCTCGTGTCGGTCTGTTTTTTGTGTTCCTCGTAAATAAAAACAGTTCACTGGCGAAAAATTGGCGTTTACTATAGTAAAATATACAATATATTGCATTTGCAAAATAGTAAGGAGTATCTAATACAAAAAAGTGAAAGTTAAATTACAATTACTATGGCGACTGCTTTTCTTGACATTTGGCTTGCCAACCGCCAGCTAAATGCAATAAATAGCATGATAAATAATAAATAAATAAATAAAAGTAGCAGTTTTTGAATATTTTCCATATTTACACCGGTGAAATTCAAATATTTATGTGATTGTGCAGCAGTTATTAAATAAAGTAAATATTTTGACATTTAATATTAAGTGTTCACGGATGTTCCATTGTGATCGCGAATACGATAAACAACAATGGTGAGAAATTGTTATCACGTCGCTTATTAGCACGTCAATAGTTATTTGTGATTGAGCTACAGTCCAGACACTATGTCAATGTACTGCTTATTTTCACAAACCGAACGGTTTAAGTAGTTAAGAAGAATTTGCCTTAAGGCACTAGCCTGCCCGTATGCACATAACGTGTTAAACAAATAAATAAGTACACCTCAAGTTTTGGGTAGGAACAACGATATGTAACAAGGGGAAGCGTACGCCACGGTACACATATCTACGCACTAAAGTGACATACCCCCATTACGACTTCATAGTTGAAGATAAATTCTCTCGTGTGATCCCGAAGATACACTACCGACCCCCCACCTTTGAGTTTTGAGGTAAGTACATCGGTATGTACCGACCGGTCTTGTTCCTCATGGTTCACATATCTACTCATTAAAAGTATCAAAATTTGGTTCCACCGAACTGTTTTTGGTTTAATTACAATTATTTCAATTTTTTAATCTTTCGAAGGTGGCCAGTTTTATTCTTAAAATCTTGTTAAAAATATGAGAGAGAAATAAGTCGATTTTGAAGTCGAATTAAATTCTGACATAACTGTCAGTTTTGAAAACGAACGACTTACCATATAAAATGTTGCCACTACAAAAAACTATTTTAGTTATTATATTTTTTCCCTATTATGTTTTACTGTCTTCCTGAGTGTACGTATTGAGACGTTAGAAGAGCCGGCTTTGTAATCGCTCAGTAGATAAATACAGACAAAAGTTTTTTCATTTTTTTTCATTTCGTTTTTTGCACCACAACATGCCAGGAGGCCTAATTACAGTGGCGAATTATATTACAGAACAACCAGGCTTGAGAAAAATCACATTTTAATTTTTGTGTTCTCACCGGGAATCGAACCCGGAACCTTCCGTGCGTGAGTCAAGCGTCTTGACCACTACACCACGGAGGCCGTTAAACAAACCATCTTGGTAACTGTCAAAAGTTATTCAAAAATCATGTGCAAGAGAGCATTTTTAGCTAGAATTGGTATTGATATCTACGTCTACTGGTTTCGAGACTTACCCGTCTCTTCGTCAGGATATAACCAAACTAACATGCAAAACCCACTACACACCTTCACAATAGTTGTTGCACAAAAATATAAAACCATTTAAAGCCGATTTAAAACTGCTCGCTTTTAGTAGGCAAACCTTACATGCACTAATTAGTTTGTGAAAATGTTTGATGTTTTGGGAGAAAGTATAGTGAGTTTTGCATGTTGGTTTAATTAGTATCTTGTCTCGAAACCGGTAGACATAGAAAAGTCTGTAATTGATTATATCCAAATATTTAATAACATTTAATAAAATGTTTTACCACGAGTTAATGCTTTAAATATTAATAATATGTGGAGGCTGGTTAACTAGGTACGATCTAGGGTGATATTCCAAACGCTCTACGGCCGCTAGGAGGGTTTAGAATAGGACTGCTGTTGTCAGACAGACATTTAATTTTTTTTAAATCTTAATTGCTAACAAAATTCTAAATCATATTATAAAAAAAAACAAAAAAAAATAACCTCCCGTTTTTTGCGCTTACATCAATTTGTAATTTTAGGAAATGCTTGAAGCATTTAAAGTTTTTGAAAACACATGCAAATTTTCGAACTTCTTATCGTGGAAATTATAAATAATTCCTTTGCATAATTATTTAATGGCTTTTGTTTGTTTAATATAGTCTGTTGGTTCTAGGTACAAAATATATAGGCATTAGTTGAGATAAACTGTGACTTCAGAATATAATAGAACTTTAAAGTTCTCAGGCGAGTCCGTCGATAGTGAGGTCAGCTACCCTAGCACAGCTTACGGCCAAAGTTAAACCAGCTTCACATCGTCAGAATATTTATACTGTAGCATAACTCAATTAAAATTATTTCTTTATTGCTAGGTCTCCAACTTGAAACACTCCGCCAATTTCAAATAAGAATTTTAATTTAATTGTATTCGATTATTGGATACCATGAGATTTCAATAAATCGTACACGTTTGCATAACCGCAGTATGTATTATCTGTACATTGATATGAACTGAACAATGTAACTGAACTCACCATCCGATTATTTAAACCAAAATAAAGTAAATAATGTCATTATTTAACCATTTACTTACTTTTTATGTCTACCGGTTTCGAGACGTACCTGTGTCTTCGTCAGGACACTCACTACATCAACATTCAAAAATTGAATTAAGATTGGCATATTTCAAACTATTCTAAGTACTCACCTATCGTGTAAGCAAACAAACATATAAACGTACATTCGCATCGTCCCTACCATGAAGAAATGAACTACAAAAGAATATGGTCTATAAAAAGACCACAGGACGCAGCCAACATCAGTCAGCCCGTTCAGTTAATCAGCCCAACAAGATCAGTGCAGTTCACTCAGCTCCAGCATGTAGTTCAAGTGCAGTCTCTTCAACCCATCATCGCCGCTACGCTCATGCTACACAACCAAGTGCTGTATTTTATTCGCCATGTAATAAATGCGCATTAAACAGCAACCTCGTGTCTTCTCTGTCAATCTCTAACTGGAGTAGGAACTCCAACTAACACCCAGCAACCTTTATCCTACATTTTAAACTATTTTTTTTTCCATTATAAACAAATATTAACATAAAATAATGTGACCTCACTGGGGTTACCCATACCGAGGACACTTAACAATATACTTTTAAAAAATATATTTTTACATGTGAGAATAAACAAAGAAGACTATACAGAGATACTAAACAAAATGTTCAGAATGTTTTAAACACTACGTATTTAAGTTTATATTTAATTTATGTACGCCTTTATTTTTATATTATAAAACGTACAATAAAATAGCAAAAACATAACATAATCTACACATTTGTAGAGCAGTTTATTCAATATTGGTTTGGGCGAATGAGACAACCCATTTTACTTCTACCCAGCTCCACTATCCATTTTTTTATAGTCTTTTTCAGCATTTTCTCATTTCTAATTGTTTTATTAGACCGTGGAAGTGGGTTATAGATTTTAATTGCATATTACTATTTAGTAATACTGTATAATAATTATACATACACATTTTTATTATAAGCTACAAATTTTGAGCATTTTTTCTTTTGACCAGTCTGATTTTTGATGACTGGAAGATATTGCTTTCAGCAATAAGTCCGCTAAAGTACAAATGTTGTTTTACTTGAAGATTCAAACAAAAAATTGAAAAGTATTCATGAGGTCAACGTACTTTCTCCTAACTCCCGAAGGTCACGGTGTAGGATGCACATTGTCAATCTACTTTCTCTCCATAATCCCAAAATAGATGGTGAAAGGATCAACACATAAGCATAGTCTGTTTAGCATGTCGCACTATTGTATTGGTACGTACACGGTAATATTATACCTGTGACCAGTTTTTATTATCTATGTTTGTACGTAACAGACTTTCGTTACAACTTTTGACGAGACAGATGACATTCAATAATGAAATTAAAAATCTGTCGAATTGCGGTTTCAAACACCTTTCCCTTTCACCATTATCTGGACATGCTTTTAATATTGACACATTAATAAGATAAGGTGAATAACTTGGTTTCTATTTAATCATAATTTAATTTTATAGAAACATAATATTATATTCATTTACTACTCAACCCGTAGCAGGGGAGACCGAGGAGAGTTGTAACAGAGGAGAGTTGAAATCTATGATCGATGGCGAACTGGAGTGGTTGTGCGTATACGACATCTAGACGGAACAAAATACCAAAAGTAAGTTTTTGACCAGTATTTTGATGGCCTGTTATTCAATACGTAAACGCTGACGTGATATTATTTTCAATATGCATTGTCTATTCAAGTTTCTAAAACAGGTTGTTTCAACTCTCCTCTGCTATTTATTTTAATACTATAATATTTTGTGGTGTGAATTTGGACACCGAATCGTTAATTGTTCTTGTTTCAGAATGCCCAATCAATATGTACGAAAGACTATTGCTATAATTTATGATTACTTTACGATAGAGCCTAACCAATATATTTTTATTGATGAACATACCAATGGTTGATTACAGCAGTTAAATTTGTTTTACGCGTATTTTTCAAAATCAATTTTCTTATTTTTAAAAACAGTATTGTTTTCATTTAAAAAAATATATTATAATCCCCAAATACCAAACTGTTACAACTTACCTTGATCTCTGTTTCAACTTATCTCGGTACTAGGAGAGTTGTAACGCAGGGAGTTTTTTTCATTTTTAGCTGATTTTCTCATTGACCCCGATATTTTTTCATGTTATTTTGTTTAGATTATATAGTGTATAAAATTGGCTAAGATAAATTATTAAGTTAATTGAGGTAGGTCTATTTTAGGCTGAGATATACTAGGTAATGTAAAAACTGTTTCAACTCTCCTCGGTTTTCCCTAACATCGATGCATCTAACATAATATTATGTATCGAATCTATCGAATTTCACATGCATTGAAGATATAAATTATGCTCATTAAACTCAGGAAAAAAATGCCACATTCCATTTACAATAAAAAAAATTATAATATAACTTAGTAAGCAATGTGACACGTGAAATCTTAAATAAATAATAATTTACAGATAATCGCAATTTTACTAATATTGTTTAATTTAAAAGTCTCTTTTTAATTCGCCTTATTTGAACCTAATTATGTTAATTTAACTTGATGAATGACTTTTATCAATTTCAAAAGATTTTGCGGCTCATTTAAAACGTATTTCTTTAGATTCACACCGTAGATGACCATGAATCTAAAAATCCGTTACATCCTCTTTATGCAATTTAACGTATTTTTTGTATTGATGAAATGCCCGAATCATGTACATAGTTACTGTAATTATATAAGTATTATTTGGAAAACATTCATAATGATTGCCTGTGATTAATTTATAAGTAGAGTATAATAAAACAAATACATTATTATTGTCGATCTTGAACTCTATTATTCGATGGACGAAACATTAACTTTAACATAATTTATTATAATTATACTCGTATTACATAAATAATAATGGTTCTTTTATTTTGTATAACTTGACTATTTTGCAGGTTTATTTTTTACTATATCACTAAACAAATACTTAAATTACCTAGACAAATTCTTTTATAAAGACTAAAAGGTGGTTTAAATGTTTCCAGAACGGCTAGAAACGTTTGTTATTCATGGATTTAGAAAATATGGCATATTTATATTTTATTTTTATTTTCAAAGGAACGATTTGGTAAGCTTCTATTTGAGAGGCTTGTCATCAGTTGGGAAAGAGAGGGCGTGGAAGAAAGTTACGAAAAATACACCACAAGACCCGGACCAATTAAGAAAATATATTTTTAAAATATTTTTCTTGCAACTGGCGGGAATCGAACCCGCGACGCCAATTTCGCAGTTGGCCGTCCAACCAACTACGTCACGGCGTCTGTGTTGGTTTTCAAATAGGTAATTTATAGTAATATGCATACAGACTTAAGTTCATATTATATGGGTCTGAAAATCGTACAAGATTTTTGCAAGATTTTACCTAATGAATATTGTATCATGTTGTACACAAATTGGATGAAATCGGAGGTGAAATTTAGAAAAATTAAAATTCGTCCTATTTTTCAACGAATTTTTGAAACAACATAAAAAAGTTGTGCGTGCACAACTCACACCTGTGATGCTATTCACTGCCAGCGGAGGTTTGTTGTACCTCGTGTCACATTATATATCCTCGGTATTATTTGTTTCACTGCACTTTTTCACTTCCCACTTGCCTTTCTTTTCTAGATATACTGATGTTTAATAATTGTCGATCGCAAAATGTTTTTACTGTTAGTTTAGTAGTAGTCACATCACCACAAGATAGCTTGTTTTGTAAATTGTGGAACTGCCCGTTATGTGTCATGGCGCCGGAAACAGCTACGTACTGCGCATGCCTACGCGTAATTATCAATACCAGAAACTGCTCCGTGTAAAAAAAACAAATAAAATGACCCAACATTTAGCGCAGGAATTATTGTACACGAAGCTGCACAAGATCATGTTCTATTTTCTGACCCATATAATTCGACCTTCAATATGTGTACACTAATCTGTAAAATAGATTTTAATATTTTAACGTCTAAATAAAGATACAATATAAAACACATTAATTAACGAAGCCCTACGCATTGCGTTTTATTTTTAAAAATAATCAAATTCTGAAAGTTGATATTCTTCTTCTTCTTCAACCTTATTCTATCCACTGTTGGATAGCAGCCTCTTCCAAACTTCTCTATTTCTTCCTATCACCCGCTTTCACCACCCATCTTTTACCGGCAATAGAGGCGGTGTCGTCGACCCATCTTTTCTGTGGCCTTCCAACACTTCTTTTGTTTGCCCATGGTCTCCACTTTATTATTCTGGGTGTCCACCTGCCATCATTTTGCCTCGCCAAATGTCCTGCCCACTGCCATTTGAATTTCGCTGCACGATCCATGATATCCACGACTCCGGTTCGGCGCCTTATTTCTTAATTTCTTGCTCTGTCTCTTAGACATACACCGAGCATCTGTCTTTCCATGGATCGTTGCGTGCCTTTTAATTTGTGGCTACTTTTTTGTGTTGCAGACATGGTTTCTAGTCTGTATGTTGTCACCGGCAATATGCACGATTCAGAACATTTTTTAACAAAACAAAAATATTTTTTATTTTGCCGAAAGCAGTCTAACTTAGCCTTAGTAAGCTAAATTTAGCTAATCTTAGTTGATACTGGTTGGTTTAAATGATCACTTTATACATTTTAAGAATTATCAGGTAACACTGTGGTTGTGTAGTACGCTTGTTTATTTATTGAGTGTGATGAAAGCTAGCACTTTTATTTATGTAAGTAACTTGACATGCTCATACAAATAATAGTTATTGATATTTATTCATTCTGTACTTCAAGCTACTTAGTAAACCCATAATATTATGGAAATGACCTAATGCGGTAGCCATTACAGAGTATATGCGTATCAATGTGGAATTTAATATGGACGTTTTTCTTACTTTCACTCGTAGGTAGGTACATAGCTTAGCGAATAATAATATATCTTTATATTTACCACACCGCAATTGGTTTATTTTTACGTAAACAACTTTGTATATAAACACTAAATTCCTCGCATAATACTGTTTATAGACAGAAAATAGTGCGCCGTGCTCAAATGTTTTTGCTGCACACGAACAAGCTAATAATTGCGAAACAAAACAAGTCGACTCGTCGGGATCGTAGAACAAACGGATGTGCGAAAAATGCGACATTGACTTTCTTTTAAATTTGATCTTGAAAAAGTTATATAAAGGCTTTTTTCTTGGTTTGAAATAAATGAAATACATAACTTGATGTTACTAAATATTAGTATATAACCACTAGCCGACTTTTTATGTCAACCGCTTTCGAGACGTGCCCGTCTCTACGTCAGGAAACTCACTACACCAACATGTAAATACTAAAATTCAGTTTCACATATTTACAAAAAAATACATAATTTACATGCAGAGTCATGCAAACACCACCATGTCCAAACGTACGTCTCGAAACTATCTTTTGATAGTCGGGAGCGTTTGCCGAACTAAAACATTTTGTTTATTTTAAATGTTGATTACAAAAGATTTGCATCGAACTTAAGTGGTTTCGTTTTAATCTCCCTCACTTCTTTGAAACATTCTTCATAACTTATGAGCACCAAAATATCTTGCTGAAAAAATATTTTACCTTTCTCATTAATCGCTTTGTTCTCTTAAAAGAAAACAATTTCCATTCTTGGAGATACCACATCATTCTTCAGCAATTGTTTTTTTTTATCAAGACGTTTAAATGGTCATATAAACGATGCCTGTTTTTCTTGGCCACCTTATAGAAACGCCTGAAATATTAACATATGCATTCTCAGAACTCTAAATACTTTAAATTTTTTCATTCATTTTCTTTCCTCGATCCTCTTTTTCTTCAATCATACTCAATTTAAACATATTTATTCTTCCGTCGTTCCCTCCTCACTAAGTATCACGATCAACATAAAAATATCCTACTCTGTTAGCTTTGCTCCTCCAGTTGAACTTAGATTTGACTCGGGTAGAAGAATGGCGATTGTCACTGAAGAGCCTGTCGCAGTCCAAATTTGGTTAGTCCAGGGTATTAGTTATCCTATTATTTTTACACCGGTGACTAGCTTTAGCTTTTTCATGTTGTTCTTCGTCATCCCCTCTCCAAGACAAGTATCCTAAGAACTAAGAGTGGGTTTTAAACAGACAGTGAAAAATCTGGAATTTTCTCTGATAAATTCTAATTATATTAATGTTTTTTGTAGATATTTCTTGTTAAAACTCCGAAGTTAATCTTTCTGTTGCTAAACTACTTAATTTATTTCGAGCGCTTTCGCCTATAAAGTTATATTCTACATAGTCTTGAAAGGAATGAGATGACGCTTTCGTTGTAGTTTTTATTTTCCGACTATACTAGGCGAATAGTCACAATGTAGGATCGTTCAAACACACGCCCCTTGAAAGGGGTCAATGCTTGCTAAATAATAATTGGTTCTCTGCTCGCTAATTTAAATGGATTTCAAAATATGACTTGGAGTCTAAATTTCAGTGTGTTTACTCTGTATAAAGTATCCGATGTTTATTTAGCGTGGAGAGGTACTCGACCCCATAGAACAATGGTTCATTTACGGGTAAGTTTCCTTTGTGGTCAAACATAATGCATGGGTACGTTTTTATTTGCGCTTATTTATTCATTTATTATAAGACACGACTTTATGAAATGTAATGTGGATAAAGTACCTACCTGTTAATTTATTTAGGATAATTTATATAGCGCTATATTTGTTAAAATCACCTCAAGGGCGCTTTACAATAAGCATCCCAATTCGCCTTGCAGCTACGATTGCGATTCTAGTTCCCCATTTATTTATTTATTTATATATACGTCCAATGGTCATTTTCAAGGACATATTTATGCGTAGAAAATTATTATAAAGGAAAGTAGAAAGACACGATGGTATATAGTAGACTCGGTGGTAGTGGAAGCGGGAGAGAGGTGTTTGTAGTTTTATTTGATTCAGTGATCTAATGAAAGAAGATAACTTGTTTTCAAAGAAATCAAGACTGGTTTCAAAATTTACCACTAATAATAAATAAAAACATAAAATTTATAAATTGATATACACAGGCACATATTATACATATATCTTTATTTTCGTTAATATTGTTAATTATGTCAGGAAGCTTTTCTTTAATTTATCCTTAAATTTCTTGACGTAGATTTTGTGGTAAATTATTGAAAAAGCTTCCGATATTGTTTATAACACTCATCTCAGAATCACCCAACATAATGAAGGAATTTAAATTTATTGCAACAGAGAAGGAAAACATTTTTGAGAAGGGAATATGAAAGTCTAGGCATTTACAGGACTAATGACCTGTCATTTGCAGGTTTAAGTGGCCAATTTACACACTGTAACATTCACTATTTCGCCCATATGTAAACATCTATATTTCCTCGACTTTTCCATCTGTTGATCCTTTTGAGTAAAATAGCTGAAACCTTTTTTGAGTGGGTGAGATTCATTTGGCTGAAAAGGAGTAAAATCCAGCCTTTTCTACGAGTATTTTGACACATTCAAAAACGTGAACGGTGCACTGAAATTTACAATAGCAAACAAATGTTTTTTGCAGGAGGCAAAACTAGCTATCCACAATGGAGTTCTAGTGCCAACACAATGTATGGGAGCGAAGTAGGGTATTGGAAAAATAATGTCGAAAGTAGGTTAAATGCTGTCGAAATGCGATCCTTCAAGCGAATGTGTGGTAAAACGATGTATGATGATAGGTGCACAAATGTCGAGATCCGTAAACTGTGTAAGGCTGAAACATGCATTATCGACAGAATCAAGAAAGGGGTGCTGAGTTGGTTTAGACATGTGGAGCGAATGGACAGCGAAAGAACGGCTAAAAGGATCTACGATGTGAATGTTGATGGGTGCAGAAAACGAGGAAGACCGAGAAAGACATAGCACGATCAAGTCTATCAAATACTTGAAGATGGACGTGTTAAGAGTAGGAATAATCAGCGTGCGTGCATGAGAAGAGGTATGAATGTAGAGGAAGCGAAGTCTGTATGCAAATATAGAGTGATATTGCGTTCTATCCTCTCTACCTACCCCAACGGGAAAACGCCGTGATGGTTTGTTGTTGTTGTTGTTGAACACAAGAACCATTTGAATTATTTAAGGTTACTTACCATCAATTGATTCAATCTTCAAGCTATATTTAATGTTATAAATTTATAAGGAAAGTCAGAAGAAAAGCTTTGCATTCATTTTTTTTTATTTAAATAGGTAATATAAAAAATACAATTTTTTTTTGAAAATAATTGTATGGATCTTGGAATTAACTTATTTGCTGAATCAACTACAAATCATCAGTCTCTTAATAAGTTAACGCTGATATTAAAAATATTTATTTGTGAACTACTTTAATAAAATGTTTACTTTTAATTAAGGTGGTTTATAATAAATATTTTTTTAAACTACAATATTTAAGGTGCATTTGTTTATTTTCTTCCGGTTTAAAAAAACGAATAACTTTATTTTACTTTCCTGTCCTCTCACCATGTTATAGGTGTATATATTTTGTATTATATACCTATGTTTATTTAATAACTATGTATTGTATTTAGTTTATAATATACTTGCGGACCCGAAAGACGTTGTCATATAGAAATAATAGAAAAATACTTTTCATTGATAAGTAGGTACATCCAAAATCACTCGCAAACGAGTGGAGGCGTATTAAAATAAAAAAAATAAAATAAAAGTAGGTACATAGATACTTGTTTATAATTGGATACTAAAACTAAAAATTTATTAATATTCAAATATTTACTTTAAGTAGGTACCTGGGTACTTGTTTATGGTTGAATTCCAAAACATAATTTATTTATTTTTCAAATATAGAATTCTTTTTGCAAATGTCAAACTCGGCTCTTCTCATCAACAGGGGAGCACTTAATTCATGAATGCGATTTTCAAAAATGTATTTAAAGTCAGTTTATATTATTTTAGTATTATTAAAAATCCAGTAAAAGAAATAAATGAGAAGACATTATAAAGAATGTAAGGAAAAAAATAATTGGTATCTATAAAAAGCTAATCTTGTTTGTAAAAATTCAAAAACAAACTTTTTCAAACACAAATAACAACATCCTTCCATTTTTTTGAATATGCATTCTCGTCGAATGCAAGCCTGGTAGGTCGATGAAAAAAAGATTTATGCTTCTAACTTTATTTTTCACAGTTTCGATTAAAAATTTTAATATCTACGAACATGCACAGCGCAAAGATCTACATTTTGCTAAAAACCGCACGTAAATCGGTTAAGCCGTTTAGGAGAAGTTCAGTGACATCACACGTACAGACGAATTATATATATATATAAAGAGATAATCCCAGCGTAAAACAGCGTGTTGGTTTGTTTGTTTGTGCCAAAATATTGTTGATCTCTACATTTGCGCACTTGATGTACAATTGTACATGGTTAGTTCTTGGTGAAATCCACCAATGCGTTGTAAGTTAATTGATTTGGGAAGAAAATTAAAAAACAACCATATAGTGTTAAGTGAGAAAATGCATTTTTAAACATGCACGTGTGTGTAAAATTAATAACATACGATACACATTTCACTGTACTTAGAACACGCAATCTTACAAAAAGGTTTAGCGTAATTCAATATGCTTGCGTTGCGCATTTTTACAATACCGACTAATTGAATCATTGGTGTGACTACAATAAACTTGCGCCTTTTTGTTTCTTCGTAATTTTCTTGGGAATTTCATTGTTTTATTACGAGATCATAACATAAACGCGTTCTTCACATTAGAGGCTCATTTCCGGAAGCCCCGGAAGAACGAAAGAAAAACACTTTGAAGTATTTCCTCAATAAATTAATTGACAGCAAATCGTACATAACTTTTAATGAAAAAATACTTCATTAAATTATATCCTTAAATTACTCATCGCGTTTAATTTACAAATTTGCAAATGAAATAACAACGAATTCAAGAATATTTTCAACAATGTTTTGAGTTTGTCCAAATTTTTGTAGACAAGGACTGGATTCAACGCCCTAGGGTGCTGTTAATATTTGTACCTCAGAGGCAGACGGATGCAAACCCAAACGTCAAATGTTCAACAAGAGCCTTAAGAATCTACTTTCTCTAAGTGACTTCTAATCATTTAAAGCATTATTTTGTATGTTCAGTATCTTAATACATTGGTTCTTTCATTATAAGACTTACATTTCTTCAAAATCAATAGACATGATCATAAACTGGATACGAAAATCGAAATGTCATTTCATCAAATTCTGGATTTGCATCTGTCTGCCTCTGAGGTACAGATATTAACATGCACTAAAACCAGCCAATGACAGGTTATTGTTGTTTTATGTTGTTTTATGTTAATATTAACAGGAGTTTAATCCAGTATTTGTCTACAAAAAATTGGACAAACTCAAAACAATGTTAATGAGTCAACCCTTTTCAAAAAGAAGTACAAAAATTGAAAAAAAAATTCAGGCTTTGCCTAATATGTGGGTAAAATAATTCAATCATATGAATCTCACCAGCAACAATAAAGGCTTCAGCTCTGTAACTTCACAAACGTCAAAAGGTGGAAGAATTGAAGGAGTATTGATGTTCAAATATAGGCAGAATGGTGAATGTTACACAGTGGATAAAGTGGCCATTTAAACCAGCCAATGACAGGTCATAAGCCCCGTGGATGCCTAGACTTCTATATTACCTTCTCTAAAGTGTTCTTCATCTCTGTTGTATTATGTTAACAATAATATTTTGTTATCTGATACTACTACTACTACCATCACGCCATTTCCCCGTAGGGATAGGCAGAGGGAATAAACCGCCACACACGTCTATCCTGGTATACATTTCTACCTTTTTCCACATTCATACATCTTGTCATGTCCTTCGGTTCTGTCTGCTTTTGACATGACCAGACTTATGATTTTGATTTATTTATTTATTTATTTATTTATTTATTTATTTATTTACGGACAAAGTCCATTATAAACATTACAATTAAAAGAAATTTTTACAAAGGAATAAAAAAATATAAGGAACAGAAATAAGCAGCAAAGACAGATGATAGATTTTTTAGATTAAGTAAAAAGCATAGGCTAACTATACAGATTCTTTAGCTGATTTGTAAAGAAAGACATCCTTACACCATAATAATCAAGATCTTGATGATCGTTCACCCGCCTGATCATTCTGGGCAAAGGCGACTGTGCACCATAATTGGTCCTGTAGTGACCGAGGAAAAGCATTTCATTATTTCTTAGTCTACGGGTGGGAACGTTAAAAAGAATCTTTTGCAAAATTTCAGGGGCATCAATGAGACAGTTCATAATTTTATACATGCAGATTATATCTGCAATGCATCTGCGTTTTTCAAGACTTGATATGCTTAAAAACCTCTCCATATCAGAATATGAATAGTCTCCTCTTTCCAATCCCATCTTCCATGCAATTTTTCTTATAAAACGATGTTGAACTGATTCAAGGCGCTTGATATGAACAGCATAATGAGGGGACCAGATTACAGATGCATATTCAAGAATAGGGCGAACTAAAGAGCAATAAAGTGTTTTAAGTGTAAGCATGCTTTGGAAATCAGACGTAGTTCTATTAATAAAGCCTAAAATTTTTAAGGATCTGATCATGCCACGTCTTCCTTGGTCGTCCTCGTCTCACGTTACCGTTAATTTTCGCCATATATAGTTGTTTTAACATTCTTTCGTCATCCATTCGTTTTACATGACCAAACCATCTCAGAGACCCTTTCTTGATCTCATAAATTATATTTTACTCAGATTTACGCTCTCGCCTGATTTTATCATTCGTAAACCGGTCATACATATTTTGGTATCGATTTTAAAACCATTTTTAAAGGTGGGAAGCATTTCTGTATGGTGAAACAAACTTCCGCGTCAATACGCAAAGTGCCTTTTATCTAAAAAATAAAAATACTTGCTTTCATTTATTTTATTATAAACTATAAAATCACTAACCTTGTTTCTTTTTTTCCAGGTAAGCTTGTGAATGGCAACGATGATGACGATGCTTTGTAAGGTTTGATAAAAAAATATTACCTATAATTTTAAAATAAATTTAAATGTAATGCTGCGATGAAAAATCATCTAAAAAGTTTTTAATTATCATATTTTTATTGAGTGTTATTATTTATTATAGGAAAGGGTGGTAATATGGACCTCCCATTTGTTTTCTTAATAAAGTATGGAAATTATACATCAAGTAGTTCCTAAACAAATATTTAATGATATTTTTTATTATTAATATTTAAAGCATTAACTTTGTGGTCAAATATTTTACTAAATGTTATTAAATATTTGTATATAACAACTTACCGACTTTTCTATGTCTACCGGTTTTGAGACGTACCCGTCTCTTCGTCAGGACACCAATTAAACCAACATGCAAACCAACATGCAAAACCCACTATACACCTTCACCATAGTTGTTGCATAAAAATATAAAACCAACACGACATGCATTATAATAAGCACATGCATTGATTCGGACAAACATGCACTTAATAAATTATGAAAATATTTTTTTGTTTGCGAATTAATAAAAAAAGTAGAGGGGATGGAGGGAGGGGATAAGCTTAATAGGTTTTATAGGGTGACCATTACAGTGGAACATCGTATAAAGTATACTGGGTATAATAATGGTGTACTGGGTAAATCTATGCTGTTCATTAATCAGTATATTCTTAAACATTGGCTTGATTTTGCCAGCAATAATAGCTTCAAACATTTTAGGTATACAAGATAAAAAATTTAAAATACTAATTTGGATGTAGTCAAGTCTATTTAGGACCTCGGAGTTATCATGGACTGTAAACTTATCTTTTATGAACATATTGATAATATGATTAACAAGTCACTAAAACTCTTGGGTTTTGTTAGCAGGACATCTCGTGACTTTACTAATATGTTCACGGTTAAAACGCTATATTGCTCACTTGTTCGTCCTCTTTTAGAATATGCATCCGTGATCTGGTCTCCCTTCTACGTAGGCCGGATAAATCATATCAAATCGGTGCAACATCGTTTTCTAAGAAAAGTAGCATGGATGATTTGCCTCGAGAGGGGAGACTACGCTTTCGGAGAAATGGAGTCAATGTTCAAAATCTGAAGTCTACAAAAACGTAGAAATAACATTGACTACATATTTATGTTTAATTTACTGAATGGCTTAATTGATGTACCATCGTTACTTGAACAAGTGGCATTCAATGTTCCGATCCGCCGGTTACGAAATAATAATGTGCTGTTCCTCGATCAACACAGCACAAACTATGGCTTGCATACACCAATGTCCCGATTGTGTCGTATTGTAAACTCGAGACAAGATCTGGACTTTTTTGGTGTAAGTCTTTATAGATTTAAAAAATCACTAAGATGGACCGGATCTTGTCTTGGGTAGTAGTTTTTTTTTGTCCTAGCTTTAATTTTATTTAGTTGTATTTTATTTTATTAGTGCCTGTATTTATTATAAAAAATTGTATTTACCATCGTTCAAATGGACTGCACAAGTCCGTCAAATAAATAAATAATAATAATAATAATAATGTTGAAATAGGCCTGTAATTGCTAACATCAGATTTATCGCCTGATTTAAACCAAGTCTTATGAAACTTATTTTACGTAAGGATGGAAACTAACCAGAGGACAAAGAAAGATTAAAAATGTATAAATTTTAAACAAATTCACCATATTCCAAAACAAAGCTCCAAGAATAATCCCGAGAAAAAAACAGTTACACAAGGGTAAAGTCGATGCTAAATTACCTAATTAAAGTACATATTGATTCGTAAACAAAGAAAGCCCTTCAATACAATTATTTTCGTTCAAAACAATCCTTTGACTCGAATACGATTACTTTTTAAAAGCTAACTTATCTGCTACACGCAGCTAACTTATCTAACGTTGATAGTTGTATGTATCAAAATATTTATTAGAATATTTAGTGAACGTATGACAGTACAGCAACCATTAGAATTTAAATTAATGTTTGGAGTCGAATTTCCGGAGTGATGACGATGATGTAAATGTTTGACTAAAAATAGTATTGTGTGGCAAAGGATATCACATTATGGATGTCTGCACATTCTGTACGTTCCTGGCGTTGTTCACTATATTCTCAGAATTACTTAGTTGGATGGTGCATCCTTAATTACAAGTAGGTGCTAATCTTGTGGTTAATGTGGAACTTCAGCTCTACGGGAAATTGGATACAATAAATGTTTTCTTGCGCGCGGTAAAAATTGGAGCATTCAATTGTACCGCAAAGTTTCCTGAAAACGTACAAAAGAAATGTATTTTTATAAAAACAAGTAACTTTGAACGACGTCACTAGTTCATACGAATCAACCAATGATAAGAGAGTTATGGAAGATTTCCGGTTTGCTTGCTGTCATTGAACCAATGAGCAGAACTAATCGGGAATAAGCGGAGAGAACCTCTGACGCTGAGTTATTGCAAAAATACAAAACTTTTAAAAATCATCGCGCTGATAATACGATATATAATTTATTTGTATTAAATGGCTTAGTTTAACAAATAAACAAAATGAAAAAAAAACTTACTCATTGCCTCAGTCTTTTTCCACGTGGAAAAGTAATTGTGATAAAAAATACTATTAATTTTTTTTTTGGTTTGAATACAAACTCGTTTATCAACGCTTTGATATTTCACAGGTATCGTATCAAGTACCAGTCGTATAAGACCAAAAAATATATACATATATATTTATTTTTATACGCCTTCAATATTTATGTCACAAAAACTGATCGATAGACCTACCTATATAGTGCACCTTTATGCTCCTAGAATAAAATAATGATGGCGTTAAATCGTTTGCAGTATAATTATATTTATATTAATATTATAAAAGTTTATTAACAGTAACTTTTTTAATACGTAATTTTTTTTGTATTTCGTTATTCTAATAGGCAAAATATGTTGTCAAATAAAGTCAAAACTACGTGTACAAAAACATATTTAAATCGAAAGTCATCTTCTGTCTCGGACCGACTTCGACATTTTGGAAAGTGTTTTTTTTGACAGACAGATGGTGTCTAATAATTATGAACCTTTTTGTGCAGTTAAAAGCTGTCATTAAGCAACTTTTTTTCACTATCCCAATTCGGAAAACAAAATCTCCATACATTGGTATCCCACCTGTACACGTTCTGAGTTTCCCTGCTGACGTTTCTTGTAAGAACTAAATTTTAATTATAATAAGTGAAATGCCAATCTGATAATGTCGGTTATTGGCGAAAAATTCTAAAATAAATATGGTCAAAATCGAAATCCGTTACTCGTTATAATAATTATCCTCAAAAGATAAAAAAATGCAGGTCGTAGATCCTCGTTTTA